>NC_056737.1:683552124-683724624 GCF_019279795.1 Protopterus annectens | reverse complement strand
TCAAAGATTTGGGATTTCACCCTGAGAAGCTTCCATGTGATCCTCCAACAGCAGGACTTATACATGTCTTTTCCCCTTATTTACTACCTTTGGATACTTCTCGCTGTATAATGGTCCCAGACTACCCAGTACAGTTACTGCAAGATCACACCTGTTTAATTCTGTATAGGACTCTCTGTTCTGGATTTATAAAGGAATCTAGGCTCACTCCACTTCAGACACCCCTCCGAGCCTGCCAATGGTAAGGTTCTTATCACTTTAACATCAAGGACAATGAGTCCTGTTGCCCACCATGCTCCCCCCAGGAGTGCCTTTGTTTGCAGATGCTGTACAGTTTGATGAGGTCCACCATGGTTTGAACTCCCTCCTGTGTGCCTCTCCTCCCTCCAAGAGTAAGGAGTTTTGACAAGGGTTGTTGTTCCCATTGGATCAAGCCTTTTGAATGCTATATTAAATGCTTGAATGATTCCTCACCATACCCCATTGTCCTTCAAGAGGGCTGTTGCCTTGAATAGTCATTCAACTAACTGGACTGATTTTCTTATGAGCCATCTTATAGCTGACTCATGTGTTGTCTCTGTGGAATGCCAGTTATTCAAGGCTGTGAGTCTGGTTCTTCCCTGACACCTTACCAGAAGTTTAGAATTTAAGTGTGGCAAGAGTTTCAACTACTGTTTCATGTGGAGCACAGGGCCCAAATGTAAATAATTAATTTGTTCAAATTCCTGTTCTTTCTCATGGAATTCTTGCTTAAAATGCTTTTAGGAACTCAAACAGTTTGGGTTTACGATAGACTCCATCTCTTTCTTTTCTGTGGCTGCTCATATGTGCTTCCATATGGCCATATGTATGTGGCTTTTGTGGATGCTGTGTCTGTGGTTGGGCAGCACAGTGGTGTAGCAGTTAACATTGTCACCTCACAGCAAGAGGGTCTCCAGTTCACTTCTCTGCTGGGGTCCCTTCTGTCTGGAGTCTTCATGTTCTCCCTGCATTCACGTGGGTTTCCGCCGGGTGCTCCGGTTTCCTCCCACATTGCAAAGTCAAGTGATAGGTGGACTGGACACTCTAAATTGACCCTAGGTGTGAATATGTGGAGGGGTGGGTCTTGGACTAACAGCCTAAGCTTGTAGAACCCATAACTGCTACAGAAACAATGAGTGCTGAAAGGTGCTCATTGCCTGATGCACCACATGCTGTGTAAACAGGAAAGGGACAGAGACATAGTATCTATGGCTATTGGCTTGAGTATGCACCTTTGTGCATACAGGTATGTCTAAGGTTGTCCTCCTTTGAGGACCGGCTCATTTGCTACTTTGTATATGCCTCTTTCAAGGATAGATTCTGTTTTGTCAAGTCTCTCAGGCTGTGGGGGATGGCATTCTTAACAGGAAGCAAGTCCTGTATTTGGCAAAATGACATCTCCCTGCATTTGTATTCCTTTTCTTCTTCTAAGAAGAAGGGAAGGTTTTGTTTAAGTCCTAAAGAGAACACCCAATTATTCTTTAGTAGCATTGTCTTCTATAACAGCCGGAGGCATCTAGGAGGCTCATACTACTTTCTTTTTTAATGACCCTTACAGGAGGTGGCCCTGTGGTTTCACCCTCTCTAGAAGAACCATTCTTCTTCTCTTACCTCATTTTTTTCCATGGCCATTTCTACTGAAACAGAACTTTTGAGGCAATCCCAAAATCTACTACTCAGTGAGCAGTAAAAGTTGTCCATTTTCAGAAGTGCATCCTTAGTACCTGATTGCCATCATTATTATTTTTTTTTTTAATGGTTTGTGCCCGTAGAGTTCCTCCTCCCCAAAAAGTGTAAAAGTCTTTTGATCTCTGAATCCTGGAGCCTGGATGTGCATTATTCATTGGATTGTTATAACAAGATAATATCATGTGTCTTCTCCATCGTTATCTCTGGTTTGCTGAGGCAAGATACTGACCCCATTAAGTGGTTTCTCTTTGTCTTCCCTTCAGATGCTAAGTGTAGTCTATGATGGCCAAAACCTGGATGAAGTAGAATCCTTTAGCATATTCTTTGGGGTATGTAGAGATAAGTGACTCCACCTGGGAATTCATTGGTGTCTTTCCCATAGAAGCTTCACCTTCTTGGCTGCACTCTTATATGGCTGCCATGCTTTCTGTGAATGTACTTTATGGCAGGTGTTCAGTTGTTGCCTTTTTAGGTGTGGAGTTATACACTCCCTTTGCTGTTTGCCATTGCCCTTTGACAGGATCCAGGATGTCTTGTTTTGGCAGCCTGGATGTGGATGCTGTCTAGTGCCAAGTTTCATATCTGATTGTTTCCTATGTGCCAGAAGAGAGCCATATTGTTCAAGCTGTGATATACATTTGGATTTGGGTACTGCTGCTGGCTTTGAGTTGTCTGTCGTGGATCACCCTATCATATTTTTAGACCTCTCTTGGTGTTAGTCCTTTGTTTCAGAGCCCTGCATCAGTGGGTAGTCAAATCCCTTTGTGGTCCTTCTTATTTCATGGCCTTTTTTAATAGTATCAATTGATGGTTGCCTTCAGAAGTAAGGTAGATTGTATAGGCTCCTCTTTGGTTCTGGTCAGTAGCCCCCCCCCCCTTCTGGGAGGCCCACATTGATTTGTTGGACTTGAAGAAAGCACTTCTGGACCTTATGGCCTTGGAGTCTAGCTTTTATGATGCCTCCCCTGCTTTGACTAGCATGTAGTCTATAATTTGGTGCCTTATCAGGCAAGGGAGCCTGTGATCATTCCATCTCCATTGCAGAGTTTGCTGGTTCATGTGGAGGATTTCTATGTTCTTGGACTTCACTTTCTCAGCAGCTATTATTCTTGTGAGTAAGCACATGCTGCAATAGTTGGAGTTTCTTCTCCAGTCTGCAGCTGTGTCTGGACTGAATATGTAGATGTACGGTACTTCAGAGAGTGATTCTTTTTTCCATTAGAAGAACTGTCCGCATCTTTCCTGCTTGGTCAGTAAGTGGAGTAGGGGAGGCTAATGTGTTTTTTTTCCTCTCATTTGTGACCTACTGCATTCCTATACATTTATTTACATTGCTCCTCCTGATTCCATCTGTGAGTAATTATTAGGCAGAGGCTAAACTTATTCTCAGTGTGTCTTGATGGCAGAACAGACAGAATTTGGTATTTCAGTCCTTTAGTAGTACAGGAATGATCCCATTCATGTCCTCATTATTTGGTTGGCAACTGGCTCCACCTCTGAGCCTGGCACAGGAGTTTTTCTCCTGTCCCTGCTTCTGTAACAGCAGGGACTATTATAGTTGCTTGAAAGCCTTTCATTGAAGCTTCCATGTAGAAGCAGTTCCCAGTCTGAATGTGATAGAACCCTATTTTACCCCAGTCTGTCAATAACTGTTGCTCTGGTTGTTTTGGATGCCTATATGTTTGGGCCTCTATTTTTTTCACAAAAGTCCATGGACAGTCTGCTGCTCACTGAACTCTGTAAGGGATAGGACTAAGGCCCAGCTGTGGATGGTCAAGAACTTACTTTAGTAGTACTGCTTTTCTTTTTTCTGTTTGAAGAATCCCTCCTATTCTGGGGGACTTTGGCATTGTGCTCAGCAGGCTTGCCTGTCTGCAGTTGGGAGTGCACAACTGTTAGCTCCATGTGTGCTGAAGGATCGTGGAATTTTAGACCTTTGGTTGTGTGGATCTCCTTTGCCCATTGTCTTGACTTGAGCTTTTCCATCTCATTCACACTTCTCCTTGTAAGATGGTCTTGATTTTCCTTGAGCCAGCACATTGTTTTTGCTTCTGTAAAGTAATAGAGAAATTAAAGAAAATGGAATGACCTGTCACTACATAGAGATGATCTACCTTTTATAGGTTCCTTAAAAATGTTGTTATGGTTTAGTTAGGTACGTATTTCATCATTTTAGCTCTAAGGAGGGAGGGAGGGTCTTGTTCTCATTTTTTGAGGGGCTTTGCCCCATCTCTTCCTACAGCTGGACTTCTCCTGCGTAGAAGTAATTGCCTGTTGTGTCTGCATTGATATATCAAACTGCAGACATAGGTATCACAAACTGCAATATTTATCCTTCTCCAAACAGTATTGTCTGGACCATGACACTGAGAGTTGCATCTCACTTTGGCTAGACATTTCCCTAGAACAAAGAATTCTGAGTTTTGTTCTTGTGTAGTTAGTTTACTCTTTCCACCTTGATAGCTTATTATTTAGGATTCACCCCAACCATATTTCCCATCAAACAGGGTCCTCAGTATTAGATATAAGAGGTATATTCATACCATATCAGTTGATGTAGAAAAAAATCCTCATTAATAGGTCAGAAACATGCATACTCCAAATCTGCGGGAGGGGGGTAACGGCACACCAACCAACCACACAATCTCGGCTGTTGGAGTTCCCTATAAGCTAGGAAGGTGTATACTTGTGATCTGCTTGATAGCAATGTGGATGTGAAATCTTCATTTCAGTTTCTTGCTTTACAGAAATGTGTTCAAAAGTGGCAAACTGGTGGGATGAGGTTATGGGTGTGCTTATGTAGTCAGTGCAAATCATTACAATGTGCTTCCCTATGGGCGCGTATTTGTCCCCAAACACTAGAATGTCTGTAAAAATACAAAATTCTCATAGCTGGAGTTTTTTATAAATTAGCTAATGTATACGCTGTCTGGTTCGTCTCTCAGCTAGAGCGTCTTCTGCGTGGAAACATGCGTGAATGGGCGTACCTTCGTTGAAGGTTGTGCATCAGGGCTGGTAACCCGGCATGTAAAAATCAACTACCAATCATTAGCGGACTGGAGTTCCGCTGTGGCGATCCCTAACCGGGAAAAAGCCGAAAGACACAACAACAACAAAAATCAAAGTCAAATTTTAGAGTTAAAGTGCCAAATAGAGTTATACACTTACTACACTCCTGTTTTGAATGGCAATGCCAATTACAAAGTGGTGCTTTACAGACGAAAATATTATGATCAATATAAATAAAAGGTTTCATTTTTGTACATCTGTTGTCCATGGAATTTAAGGGTTTGTATCTTTAAAAGCTTATTAGAATAATTGATTGAGTGTTTTTATTTGTTGATGTAGACCATGTAAATGGTATTTAAATGTTTTTTAATACTATTTACTTATTCTGAAGATCAACAGTTCAGAGTAATGGTGAGTGTGGAAGAGAGGTGAAGAAGAGAGTACAGGCAGGGTGGAATGGGTGGATAAGAGTGTCAGGAGGGATTTGTGACAGACGGGTACCAATAAGAGTGAAAGGGAAGGTCTACAAGAGGGTAGTGAGACCAGCTATGTTATATGGGTTGGAGACGGTAGCTTTGTCGAAAAGGCAGGAGTCAGAGCTGGATGTGGCAGAGTTAAAGATGTTAAGATTTGCACTAGGTGTGACTAGGATGGACAGGATTAGGAATCAGTATATTAGAGGGTCAGCTCAGGTTGGACAGTTTGGAGACAAAGCAAGAGAGGCAAAATTGCGTTGGTTTGGACATGTGCTGAGGAGGGATGCTGGGTATATTGGGAAAAGGATGCTAAGGATGGAGCTGCCAGGTAAGAGGAAAAGAGGAAGGCCTAAGATGAGGTTTATGGATGTGGTGAGAGAGGACATGCAGGCGGTTGGTGTAAAAGAGCATGATGCAGAGGACAGGAAGAAATGGAAACAGATGATCCGCTGTGGCGACCCCTAACGGGAACAGCCGAAAGAAGATGATGATGACTTATTCTGAAGATCTTCAATGGTCGAAAGCACTTAATCGACATTAAAAAAGTAAACTTGCACTACTTCCATTTTTTTCAGAGTTTTTTAATTGAGTTTGTTGGTTTTACCACTGTTGTTGAGACATTCAATTGTTTTACCTTTAGTAATGTATCAAAGTTCACTATTTATAGCACATTTTACAGACCTAGTTCTGTTGTATGCTAGTTATTCTGTACAACACAAATACAGATCTCTCTTGGCAAGAAAATGATCATGCGATAGTAGTCTATGCCAAGATTTGCAATAGTAAATGACACGTCTGAGCCATTGTTTTAACTATTGTTTTATAACGACAATGGCATCGTTGTTGCTGAAGATGAAACTAGAAGCATATTTTTTATTTATATTTATTAATTTGTATCTAATTACAGAATACTTGGCCATGCATGTATTTTTTCTGTAAAAAGAAACATTATTAACTACTTAAAGCACATTTATTTGCAATATTCTTTAACTAGATGTAAGATTTACTTATGTATTTGTTTCCCAAAATTGTTGCAGAAGCAGCATTGAAACTTTCTTGACTGTAATAGATTGTTGAGTTGTCTCACTTGTCATTCACTAAAGGTAATTAATGATATTTAAGCATTCTTGAATGTCAATGTGTGCTTACAGATAACTATGTAGAGACACACTTATTTTCTAAAATACAGGTCTGCCTAGGTTGTGCACTTTTAAATGTCATTCATTTTTGACAGTACATGAGAGAGACATTGCTTAGATAAATAGTAAGGTGTCAGTAGTTGCACTAATATATATTAAGCCTGAAGGTTTCAGAAAATTATAAAGTTCATTAAAGTGAAACCAGTATATGATCTTACTGTTTCTTAAGCATGCAGGTGTTAAATTTCAGTTCTTTGTTGCAGATACCAAGAAAATACTTTTACTACTACTGCTCACGCAACATGTTTGTGGGAGATGAAATGGCTTAGTCATCATGTCTGTTGGCAGACTTATGAAAACAGGAATCTGCTACATTTGAGATACACTGCATATGTAAAGTAGTCATCTTTTAAGGACTGAGTATGTATAGCATAAGTTTTAGTCGAGCTGTCCTTGCAGAAGTGCACAAAGAAACTTTTCCGTAGTTTGGGCAGCAACTGAGTCAAAATGAGAAATATCTGATTTGCAGTAATGCATTCATGCCTCGCTATGCATTTGGTCAAGAATTCTGGGCAAAATGTTACTCTAATTTGCTTAAAAAGGTAGTATAACACATCTTTCATCAACATGCATTTTCTGAACAATAAAAATCATGATGCTCTGATTTCTGGCATTATTGACTACTGTGATTTACCTGAAAATTACAAGGGGCAGGACTAAAATACGAAGCAAAATCAAAGATGTTCTGCAGAAATTCACGGCAGTTGAGAGATTTTAGTCCATTCAATTTAGTCAGTCCTACTCTAGGCCGGAAACCTATAAGATTTAATTGATTGACCATAATTTAGAGCTCTAACATGTTGATTGGAATATGTGATTTAAATTTGCCAGACAACGCCTTGCGTGTTCTAGATGCCAAAAGCACAATATTTTCCTCAAGTAATACTTGAGTAGTTTGAAGTGCACTCTGAAGATGCAACACTCTCATGGCATTTGCTGAGGAGGCAAAAGATGCATTTAGTATTTCTGTTTACTACAGCTTTGCTGTCTCTCAAATGAAGTAAGTGTAACAGTGTGTTAGCTGAATATATCATATTAACAAACATCTAATTAAAACAAAAACAGTTACTAATACACAACATGGCACTTGCACTAAAACAACAAAAAGTACGTTATCATGGTCTGTGCAGTGCTGCTAGGCCCTTACTCTCAGCAAGGTTAAACAGCAGTTGATGGTATACTTTCTTCCTGTATTAGATCTGACAGAGAATTAGCAAGTGATACATGTCATCTTCTGAACATTCCAGTAGGTCAAGCGCTGTAATAATGTTCACTGGTACATGGTAATTTCTGTCACACATAGGATGTACTTGATACTGCAGTTACTTTTAGTAAAACAACTACTTCTTTCCTCTGTTGCTGTACAGGACTTAGAATATTAACACTGTGTTTTTGTAATGGAGCACTGAGGCTAATGCATCATGGTCTTATAAGTATTATTTCTAATACATTTGTTCCACAAAGCATTGCACTAATTGTTGACAATGAAGCAGAACACACATTTTGCAGATTGTACCCTGGAAATCATTGCAGGGTGGCCCACATCAATTTGGAGTATCAATAATGAACCTTCCTTAATATTCGAGTAAAAAGACTTTATCATCCTGGACAGCTGTAGATTACTTTTACCTATCCCACATGTAAATTACCTATCTTACTGCCAATTTTGGATCCCTCCAGATTTCAAGACACTTCCATTTTTACCTACACTTTCTCCCATATCATGCAGCACACAACACTAGCCAGTTCTCTAGAATGTCACATGTGCTGTCTGGTTCCTAGTGGAAACTGAAAAAATGATTAATATCATATGCTTCATCATCAAAATCCAAACCAACTATAGAGAAAGGGCAAACAAAGACCATCTGCATGGAAAATAACCTTCCCTGTCTAAGTCATTATGATCATAACATAGAAATTGAACTGCAGCTGTATTTCATGCTTTTCACACTAAAGAAAAGTCACACTGTCTTATCACTGTCACAGTCAAATACTAGCTTAAAATCAGGAAGATAATACACTGAATGAGACTGTATAAAAATTGAAAAAATACAGCCACTGAGATTCACTGTTACATCTGGTACTACAAAATTAGCATTGATGATCGCCAAATAATTTGGGTCCTCCTCCCATGGATGGTCTTTATAAGTTAGGCTGCTTTATGTATCCTTACTAACTCTGCCCACTTTTAGATGTCCATTTAGAGTTAATTTACTAATGCTTGGAAGGATAGGGAACTTAGATGTCTTATGCAACTTCACGTTACTTAAGACCGAGGTGGAAAGTTTCACATCCCCCATGCTAAAGGATAACGCTGCCCAAGCTTCAAAATCCTTTACTAATGTACTCTACGAGCACCTACAAGAATGCATGGATCATGCTATCCCAAGCAAAACCAGGATGCACTCCTCCAAGAAAAGGAAACTAGTCTGGTGGACCCTTGCCATAAACAAGCTATACAATAGAAGGAGGAAACTAGAACACAAAAGAGTAAAATCCCAAGAGGGGAAGATGTCCCTGATCAGTATCAGCAAGAAACTATGATCCCTCATAAAATCATCCAAGGCTAGCTTCGAAAGAAAAATTGCCAAGGACTCCAAAGATAACCACAAGGCATTTTTTAGCTATGTCAAGAATCTAAGTGGCAATTCTCAGATCTCCTCAGAGTTAGTGCAGAATGGCACAAAATACACTGAACCGACCGATATCACCAACAACCTGGCAGACAGGTTCAGTGCAAACTTCACCTAGCTCTCACCCTCAAAAGGGCCCATAACCATACCAGAGGAATGTAGTGCCCCTGAAAGCACAGACACTCAGGTTAAAACAGCCCTCTCCAAAGCCAAAAACACAGCATCAGTGGGGCCAGATGGTGTCCCAGGCTGCGTCCTACATGAGCTCAAAGATGAACTGACCCCTCACTTAAACACACTCTTCAAACTCAGTCTCTCCACAGACTGCGTGCCAATAGAGTGGTGCACAGCAACGGTTATTCCGCTTCACAAAGGTGGAGCCACAACAGACCCAGGGAACTATCACCCTATAAGCCTGACTAGCTTGGTCTGCAAGGCTATGGAGCGCATCATCATGGATCTCTTTAACAGAGACATTGGCAACCTCCAAACACTGGACCCTACCCAGTTCGGCTTTTTTAAGGGCAGATCATGCCTCCTAAACCCAGTGAACTTCTTTGAGACAGTTACCAAGGCTATAGGCGAGGGGAAGGTAGTCCACACAGCCTACCTAGACCTCGCAAAGGCCTTCAATACCATTTCCCATTCTGGTATTATAGACAAGCTCACCAGCCTGAACATAAACCCCTACATCATGAGATGGGTTGCCATCTGGCTCATGGACAGAACCCACATGATAAGAGTTGCGGGAGTTAGGTCTGACTCTAAACAGGTTACAAGTGGCGCACCCCAAGGCTTAGTCCTTGGACCCCTCCTGTTCGGCATATACTTCTCAGAGGTACAGGCAAGCACAGGAGGACTATGGCTGACCAAGTTCACAGACGACTGCAAACTAGGTGCTATAATTGACTCTCCGGCTGACACAGACATCCTCCAAAAGGATCTCACTGAGACAGATATAAACCATGGCCTCAAGCTAAATTCCAAAAAGTGCATAGTCATCCCCTTTGGAAAAAACAAAGTACCCACAAATTACCACATAGGTGGTAGCCCCCTAAATACGGAAGATGACATAAGAGATCTGGGGACCCAAGTAGATAGTAATCTCTCCTTTGATGGTTAGAAAATCCTTCTATGTGGCTCACCTAATCATAAAAGGGTTTGCATCCAGATCAAAAGAGGTCATTGTGCCCCTCTACGCATCACTCATCAGACCCATCATAGAGTACAATGCCCCATTTGGGATGTACCTTACAAGACACCTGCAACAGCTGGAAAGACCACAGAAGTACCTCAGCAAGAGGATCACTGGCCTCTAACAGATGCCCTGTGCAGCTTGACTGAAGAAACTCCAGCTGTACTCGTTTGCATAACGCCTACTCAGAGGTGATCTCTGCCTGACATACAAGGCTACGTCCAACCCAGAATTGATGGACATGCTCCACCTAAAGAAAATCATATCCCCTCAAGCCACACGCTGTAGGGATCTAAACCTCACCACAACAATAAAAAGGACATGTTGGAGGGATAGATTCCTGTCCCAGAGACTTCCCATGCTCTGGAACAAGATTCCAATCTACATTAGGCAGAGCTCCTCACTAACACTCTTCAAGAGAAACCTTGACGAGTGGATGGGAAACAGGAAGTTTACCCCGGGGATCACTTCAGTGGCTCTGCTGGACAGAGGCACAGGGAACTAATCTAAGGGGGTGGCAAAAGCCAACACATTCCGGCTAGGCTTATAAATGCCTTTGGGCAGATAGCCTATTACCTACCTATTAACCTATGCTTTATACCTTTTGTATGTTTGTCTTTATCCCTTGCTTTGAAATTGCAGAGAGTTTTTCTCACCTTCATTGTTATAAATAACCTAAACAAGGAGCACAATATTATCCATAATAAGACACATAGTACATATATTATGCTGTCCAGTCAGCTTCTGCAAGTTACAAATAGGTTTACTTATCGACTGACTCAACTTGTACATTGATTTAATCACTGCCACTGCAGGAAAGATGCACTGCTTAGACATAGCAAAATATATCATCATCAGAACTATGTATACTGTGTGTGCAGTATAATTCTCTCAGATGATAAAATAAAATAGAAAATATTTGTTTGTTTCTTTATTTGTTTATGCTTGCTTTTGTTGATCTGGTTAGTCCTACTAAGCAAGTGGTCTCTTTTCAGGGGAGAGCTGAAGTGATATTCATTCTGATGAGGGAAAAGATTGCCAGGACAATAGGGAATGTCCCCTAATGTCTTTTTTGATATTTGCCTTGGGATCTTTTGCATCCACCTGAGCTACCACCCACTCAGTTAGCTATGGCCAAAATTGTGCTATTAACAACTGAGAGTTGTTCATATCAGTGCAAGGAATGTCACAAGTAAATGCATTTGCATCAAAGTAGGTCACTCTATGCCTAGCTGATTTCATAGCTGTCTCGGAGGTACAATTTACACATGCCATTCCAATTGTAGTGGAGCAGGCTTTGTTGCTATACTGTTTGCTATAAACATAACCTGCTTCCTGTTAGATTGACAGATCTTATACTGTGAGAGCAAGGTTCTAACCTGATTAATATCTGAGTTAATAATGTGAAAGCACTGCCCATCACTTGTCTCTATGTTACAGCTATAACCATATTGTGGTTGTTGAAGTAGCTCTTCAGTAGTTTATATACAATGTGAAAATCAAACTCTTGAAATATCTGAATATTGATTGGAAGTACTCATTAGGTTATTTTAACTGCTCTTTTAATCAACTTCATGAACTTTCTTGACTAATTACCTTCATTACTACCATAGATAAAAGTACTGTTCTAGAGAGCACATTGGATTCGATTCTGACTACTGAACTGGTGACTTTAAATTCTTTCTGGTGTGCATGCAGCGTGGGAGTGATATGGAAGAAAGGACCTGGCAATCAATTCCCACTGCCCACATGACAGTTAATCTCTTTGGATGGTGGCGACTGTTCATGGGGTGACTATAAGAGTCAACTGCAACTTGTGAGGATTGGTGGAGATAGTGCACCCAGTGGTAACACCGCAGCAGATGTAATGGCTGACTTTTTCAGCAACCACTTGCCTTACATTTGCTGTAGGATGTTGCAGGAAGATCCATAAAGTGTTAAGATTCTACTTCTCTAAAGATTTGAGTATGTTTGATTCAGTCATGCATCAGTGTTTCAGGGGTTCAGGCATTTCTGCTAAGAAACATGCCTGGATGCGCTTATGTGATTTTGGGGAAACCTTCAAATCTTCTTTTGTCAATGTTCCCTTTGACAGAACCTCCCTGTTCAGCCCCAAAGAGAAAGACATATTATTTAGGTGCAAGCAGGAAGGAAAAAACATGTCTGCTGTGCGTATGGTTTTCGACTCCTCAATGGACCTTTTCTAGGATCAACAAGGTGGTTGGAAAATTTGTTTCAAGAAATCCCAGGGCCTCTTTCAGGATCCATGTGGAGACTATTCCCCCAGGAGCAGAGTGGGGGTATTCAAATGGAAAAAGCCATCCCCGTGGCAGACGTGGTTGGCATAATCAATCAGGGATACTTTGTCTGAAAGATCCTATCAGCGTTTCTGAAAGGAGGCCCAACTGCCCATCTCTGAAGGCAGTTGGGGGCCATCTATCCCTGCACCAGAGAGCCTGGCTAGTAGTTACAAAAGACTTATGGGTGTGGAGGATTATATCCAGAGGTTATATCAAACTACTTTTCCTTTCACCCCCTACTAGTTTCAAACAAAATCCCCAATATTCCATAGAGTCAGAGGGAAACAGCAGCACTGATACTGAGATCAATTTTGGATCTCAGCAAACTAAATTAATCAGTTTAACATACAAAGTTTCAGATGGTCACAGTTAAGTCCATTCTGCCGTTTCTGCACAAGAAAGATTGGATATGCTCATTAGATCTTCAGGATGCATACTATCACATCAAAATGAACAACCATCAGAAGGTATCTACTCCGCTGGCTCATTTAAGACTGTGGGGATTCTGAATGTTTCCATATCTGGACAAATGTCTCCTGACTTCTCCAACCAGGCATCAACTAATTCAGGCACAGGACTTCTTATTCCAGCTCTGTGTTCTCATCTAGGAAATTCCATCAGTTACAGCAAATTTCAGTAAATCCAGCTCAAACTCTAGAATTCATTGGTGCTCTTTTCAATACAGTGTCTCAAATAGCTTCTCTCTCTCTGTCTTGGATTCAAACAATTCAGTTCCAGGTCAAAAGATGCTCAGGAAGGCTCTCTCTTTTTGGCTACATCTCCACTGGGCATTTGGGGTCAAATGGTTAGGCATTCACCCTTGTACCACTTGCAAGATTTCATATGAGAATCCTTCAGTGGACACTCGCAATTCAGTGGTCTATTCTCCAGCAACCATTATCCTGTCAAGTCAAAATAATTTAGGCAAGAATTGGTGTTCCCCTTCCAATCAAGTGGGCACTCTCTTTCAATCACATTCTGATAGAAATGCACATCCAGAGGAAGCCCAACATGATTACAGACAAGTTAAGCAGGTCTATTCTGATGCCTCATGAGTAGTCTGTCAACATAAATGTGATGGAGAGGATTTTCTGTCAGTGGGGCCAACCATGCTGCAACCTTTTCCCATCTCCCCTCAACAACAAGTGCAGCAGGTTCCCCTCCCTACTGGCCCTCTGATCTCCTTTATGCCTATCCTCTGTTACCTCTCATTCCCAAATTTCTCCAGAAAGCATCTTGAGTGAAGTGCACAGTTATCATCATTGCCCCATACTGGCCTTGTCAGATCTACTTTTCCTTCCTTTGGCCTCATCTTCTATATCCACCCTGGATTCTGGATCCAGCTCCAGACCTTCTGTCTCACCTGACAGGCATGACTCATTTGGACATTCCAGTCTGGTTCTCCAGTTCCACTGACTGGCATCCAAGCTTTGCAGAGCTTTTTCAGAGGAACTATTTAGTTAAGTCTCCTTTGAACCATCAGCTAAGTCTGATCTAAAATGTTTGACCTGTAAAACTGTTTTCCTAGTTGCTATTATTTCTGCCAGAAGTGGGTCTGAATTTCAGGCTCTGTCTTCTAAACCTCCTTATTTTACTTTTCCCAAGGATATTTTTCAAACAAAGGAGAATATGTTACACCTTTTGGATGTTCACACACAGTTACATTTCTAACTTCATAGAACCAAAAATTTGAGGAAATCCAAACAATTATTTGTTTCCTTTTCTGACTCAAAATTAGGCAAACCACTTTCTAAAGTGACTTTGGCCAAATGTGGGGGGATTTTTTTTATATCTTGTTTATGAAAAAGTAGGTTTGTTGCAAAAAAAAAAAAAAAAGCATTCCACGTTTCCAGCCTCTTGCTATCTTAGAATGAAAATGACATTTAATTCCAATGTTACTGCTCTCTGCTTGCATAAATAAATTGTTTGCTTGCAAGTAATCAACTCACAAAGTACATGCCGAACACACTTGACAGTTTTTCATCTCCTGAATTTTTATATGCCCATATTAGTTTCCATATTATTATTCTGTGATATATGAGATATAAGTTTAACTATTTCTGTACCTTTTCAGGCCTATCCACATCTCCAGAAGAAAGTATGCAAAAACCTAAACCATGTTTGTATGTTTTTATAAACATCTTTATTAACTTATCACAATTTTAAAACAAACATGGAACAAATGGCTTGCTGAAAGCTGGGAATACAGGCACCAGAATTGTACTTAAAAGAAAAGTCCCTTAAATCCTTTAAAATCACTGCTCATAGATTTAAAATCAAATCCTTTAATTTATACATGCTTAAAAGTATTTTAGACTAATAAAAATCACTTAATGTAACCATGTGATTTTCCAAGCCGCCCATCAAGCTCCACCCAATTCATGAACCAATTTTAGATCATAGCAGTTTATAGTACATAAATAAAACACAAATAAAACACATTAATGTGAGGTTAGGTCAGTAGTCAAGGCATCCACCAAAAGAAAAAGCTTCAACCAGCTCATCTGGGGGGGGCAGGCAGGCGCTCCCCCCTCCAGCAGCCAACCCCCTAGCACTAACCCACAAAATCTAGTTTTTACAATTATACATTCAGCCTTAACATTGAATGTTGCTCCTCAGTAAAACTAACTTAAAAAATATTATTATCTCTGTTGAGCCCTTAATTTTAATAAACAAGCTATTGATACATTTTCATTTAAAACTGGCTGGAGGTCAGCATTCAAATAATGTTGCCAATAAAGTCTGTGCTTTTCAAGGGTTAAAGTCCAGTGGCCTCCTCATTCGTTCACTGCAGTTTGTTTCAAGTATGATGAATATAAGACAGTGGACAGGATTTTGCTGTACATGTTTAAACAGTGCACATATATTTTTCTGTTTTTTTTTTAATTATCATAAATATATTTATCAACTCTCTCTCGCTACAAGTCTTCTGTCTGTTTTACCAATGTAAAAACATGTACATGCTAATCAAAGTGCACAGTATACCACCCGTTTTGTATTGCAGTCAAAATACCCTCTAATTGTGATTTCATGAGTTGAGTTCTTCTCCCTTTTATATACCACATGTGGGCGTCAGACAAAATTTTCAATTATACTCTGCTCACTCCTTAAGAAGGGCTAATTCTTTACCAAAATCTCCCTTATCGCCATACTGTCAGGTGTAAAAGTGGTAATAAAGGCACACTTAAAGGTACTCTGATCTCTTGATGATGTAGTAGTAGTGAGTAGTAGTAGTAGTAGGCTCAATCAATTTTCATTTTTTTTGACAGATAGCCTTCTTATTTCCAAAATTGGATTGAATATCTTTTGTTCTCACTTATTTATGACTTACAATAAAGTCATTTAGGTAGTCATGTACTCCTAAGCCTAGTACAAGTCCTTCAAAAAGTTTCATCAACTGTTACCATTCTTGGGGCGGAACAACTGTCCCCTTCACTACGCTCTTTTTTTGTTAATGGATGAGAAATGGCAAAGTGTGAAAAAACTGTTAGAAATGGGCTGGGATAAATAAATTTCCACACACACATCTGGTTTGTTGTGTCTTTCATCAAAGGACACATCAAGAGAAAATCTCTGGTCATTGTTACATTCATGTGTGAAATTTAAAAACTCTGTAGTTGCATTAATGTCCTTGATGAATGTTGGGATGTCATCCCTGTCCCCATCTTATAGGTTAACCATATGATCCAGGAATGGTGTAGACAACAAATAAAAAAAAAAAATTCTGAAAACAAATATTTTTTTCATTTATTGGATCACGATATGTTCCTGAAAAGACCCCCAGTGAACCCATAGCTATAGACACTCTTTAATTTACACCTCAACTCCTTCTCAAAGACTAAGTTTTTTTACCATTATCTATAATAATAAATAAAAATATTTAAAAAGATTAATATTATATTGCTTTTTTAAAAAATTAAAACAAAATTAAAACCACATACAAACCATGTCATGGTGGCTTTGGTTGTTATCCTCCTTTCTTTTGTAATAAATGTATATGACTCCTTGAATGGTATTCATCTTATGGAGAAACTACCATGAGTCCTTATAGACATGTTCCTCATCCATAACTAGGGATTTTAATTTTTCATCAAGAGCTTTTGCACTGGCATATATAATTGATCCCTGGGCATCTACTATGGGTCTAACTGGGGGTTGTTCGATGTTTTTATGAACTTTGGGCACCCGAAAGATAGATGGAATTAAGGGTATTGCCACATTCATATAGTTGGATTCATCTATCAAGATTTGATGATCTATAAATAGATCTTGAATGTTAGCTTGAATTTGTCTGTTCACTAAATAATGACAGCCATTTAAGTTTAATCTTCATATCCTTCAGAAAATGCATAGTAACACAAAACCTTTTATTCTAGCAACTTTCTAAGATAATACAAGCAATATTTAAAATGTTTCCCTAGTTTTGGGCCTTTGTCCCCCATTAAGTTTGGCTTTGTCCAGATTTCGTGTGCTACAAGGTTGAGAGGTATAGTTCAGTATCAAGTGCATTTTACAAGGAATTGAGAGGTTCAGGGGATCAGAAGTTTAGTTCTTCTTATGCTAAATCTTAGCAAATGGTATCACTATTGTGCTAAAGAATTTAAAAGTGTTGTTAGTAGCACGGCAGATAGTACTGATGCAGAAGACTATGGGTTCTACTATCACAGTATGTAGATGGATACTGTGTTGTACTTTAAGGAGGTGGGGTGCTGCAGTCCTGAGTATGTTCTGATTTGGAGGAGATGTTTAATAACTGTGAACATGTCGTAAGTTTGCCATCTATTCCTTATTGTAATATTACCATTTTTTTTAATGTAACATAGGCAATTTATTCAAGGGCAGCAGACATTGAATTTGTAGATGGAACACTGAAGTATAAAGTTGTTTGTTAACAACAACCTCTTCATTAGTTACAGATCTCTTTAATGTGGAATTATTCAGATGACTTTACTTCTGTAGAGATTGTGCATATTGATTGATACTGGTGGAGTGTAATGATAGAAGTTTGAGTAGACTTCTATTAATGAAATGTTCTGAATTGGGCAGCTTTGTCCTTATTGGTTCATACATTTTGTTTCATTGCTTACTGGAAAAAATGTTTGAAACTACAAATTTAAAACATGCTCTGACAAGTGGTGCTGTATTATACAGGGCATATAAATTAATACAAACAGGAAGGTGACTCAAAGAACAGATGCATGTATGCATGGTCCTAAAATGTGTGCAAGGGGCTTATGATTTGAAAACAGCCCAAAGGTAAATGTTTTCTGCCACTGGTCAGAAGCATTTTCTTTGAATGTGGGTTTCAATGCTATTTCAATGAAAGTGAGTTTCAAGGACAGAGAAGTTTTAATGCCAAGTCTGTTTTCATTGTGAGACGGTATTGCTTTGTTTAGCAGATGTCTGTCAGTGTTTGTGATATAAAAATTGAAATAAGTTTTAAATTAAATCCAAATAATTATTGTAGAAGTAAAGTAGAAAATAGTATGCACACTGAGAGGTTTGAACAGTGTTTATGGTAACTGAGGAGAAGTAGCCACGTCATGGGACTCTGGAATGGCTGTGGGTGGGTGTGCCCCAATCCATTAGCCTGCCTAGGGCCCCGTTAGACCATGATCTGGCTTTGCTCATATCCTATCAGAGCTATTAATAATATCAGTCATGTCCTTTTTTCCAAGATAAATTTACTCACACTGACAGTATATCTTTATTTTACATACCATTTTTATACAAGCTGTTTAATAAATCCAGCAATATATTTAACTGTTCTTTTCCCAGTATTCTGTCATGCATAGCCAAACTCTTCCATGTACATTATGTACCTTAACTTAGCTTAATGCTTTCTTTACTTTTAGTGAAACATATCTATAATTCTGCCAAAATTATGCTTGCCATTTTATTGTTCCAGTCCACATCTCCATATCCTTTACTTTTTACAATCCTTAATATGCGTTCCCTTACTGTCTGAACGTTCCCCTTTATTGCTATTAATGCCTCCATAAAGCTATCCTTCTCTTTTGTTTCTGATGGTAGCAATGGTGGGATCTCCTCTTTCCTTCTTTTCACAACACATTTCTAAGCTACTATATACTATCCCATCTTTTACTCATTTGGGTATAAAGTCTCTCTTCTTTTATTAAAAAAAGAAACTATGTTTTTCCCAAAATCAGCAACATTTCTAAGTATTTTATAACGCATATGATATTCCCATCTCTTTTCTTTCAAATGTTCCAAATATTCTGTTGTTGTAAAGTTATAAACTGACCATCTCTCTGTCTTAGTATCATAAAAAAGAGGCATTCATATATGACATGTCCATAAAATTATAAACCAGACTCGCGAGTCACAGCTTTTCTTCATATAGACCTACCATCCCTTCTTATCATAAAATGGCCCATTATTACTTCCTCTGTGAGCTTGCTTTTCCTTCATACATAGGATATATTGCCCTGTGGTCACATAAAAAAAATGTTTCCTTCACCCCATGTATCAACTCATTCATACAGTTACAGAAAAGGTAATCTAGCTGAGTCATGTTGTCTCCTCATCTGTAAGTAAACTCAGCAGCCCCCACCACTGCTGAGCTGTTCTGTTTATCATTGCCTTAAAATTCTAACATCAGTATCTTCTTTTGCTCCTTTTATTAACAAATGATAGCTAAAATCTCTTACCCACACCTTTTTACCTGCTATCAATGAATAAGGATGTTCATCATTTCATCATTGTTGCTGTAGCACAAATCTATATGGGATATATCCTGCTAAGAATATCAGACATCTAGCCAATATACTAAAGCTTTTGTGTGTCTTCATTATATACCATACATCCTCCTAAGCATATGGGCAATCTGGCATAATAGGAAATATGGGCTCTAAATTTCAGAACTGTCTTGCCAATGGTATGCTTACTCAGATGTCTCATCTTAGCGGCTGTAGTATTAACAGACACATTGTGAGTAAAGTTTTTTAGGCAGATACGTACCTTTCTTTATGTTCTTCTGTGAAAAGTATTATCCATTGTAGCCAATTTCTGTCTTGAAAAGGAAATGTGTACGTGGAAGGCAGATGCTCTTTAAGGACGCCCACATAGCCTACGTTTTCTGCCTTGGGGAAGAGTCTTGATTTCCAGTCTTGTGACATCTGTTTATTCTTTATTCCTAAAACAATAAGAAACTGGCTCGATTTCATAAAGTTGTTTCTTAAAAAATATCAGCTTATGGTCTTGGTGCATGTGGCTTCTCCTTTGTCTACACAGGTTAAAAGAAAAAGATCTCCCTCTTCCTCTGAGGCAGATTCTGACTTTGAACAGAAGGGTCTTAATTGTGTTTCTTAGTGCTCTTAGCCCATTCCCTATAATATGAGGAGAATTTGTCTTCACACTTCCCAAATGAAAAAATGCCTTTCTCAGACATGATCTCTAAGATGGAAGAGTTCTTCAAATGGTAGGGAAGAGATGATCTGATATTGATAATCCTCGTTCATTCCTTACGTCTGGGTAATCGGTTCCAATCTCGGAACCAAGCCGGCCATCTTCCAAACTCACACCAGCCACAAACTCTCGAGCTAAACTCTTACCCAGAATTCCCCTCTCCCTGTTACCCCAGATTTCGTTTGCTGCATCGCCATTCAGTCATGTCAAGCCATTGCTCTTGAGCTAAGTTACTTTTCTTGTTTTATTACCCAGTAAATTTACCTTTCTTCAAGGAAATTTATTTCTACCGTTGTCTCTTACCCTATTGCTAATAGTGACTCTGTTTTCTAAGTGTTTGCCCTCTTTCTTACCTTGTTGGTATCCTTTTTTACCATCGTTGGTAATTTTTTCCTTGTACCTTCGGGTATTCTTTGTACCATAGCTGGTACTCTACTTTCCCTTCTACCTATTTTTTCTCTCACCTATCATGGCAGAAAAGAAAGGATGTCCGGGCTTTAAGAGGTGTACTAGTTGCGGCCACAAGTTACCTACTTCAGACACACATGCCTTATGTGTGTACTGCTTGGGTGAACCTCACTTAACTGTCGTCCTACCTTGTGGGATTTGTAAAAATATTTCTTCCCAGACACTTTTAGAGAGGAAAAACAAACTTACTCTAAAGGGTATTATTAAAACCCCCTTTACTGAGGTTATTTCTGGGTCGGAGGCTTCATCCCGTCCTAGCTCCCATAGAAAGAAAGACAATGTAAAGAAGACTAAGTCCCTTCCTTTGTCCCTCACTGTGGACCCCCAGGAACCGAGACCAAAGAAAGTTAAATTATCATCTTCTGAACAGACTTCCTCGGCTCCGAGGCTTTCGGAGCCGAGACCTACAGCTCTGAAGCCGTTGACACCGACTCTTACTATGGCACTGAGTGTGCTTCAGACAGTATTGGTACCGAGGGGCTCCTCGGCTCAGACCCTTCCATTGGCACCGACCATACAGTCGCTGCAGACTGCTACGATGTCGAGGGAATTTGTGACACCTGTACCTTCTTTGGCACCGACAGTGCTCTTGGCAGTGACTCTCCAGTCGGTTCCGAGTACTCTTTGGTCGGAGAAGACTCTCTCAGCACCGATTATGGCACCAACTACTGCTAGAGCACCAACCTTGTCAGTGCAGACTTTGTTCTCGGCACCGACAACTCTCTCTGTGCAGACACCAATAGTACAAGCCATTACAGCACCATTGCCTTCACTGCAGACACCTATCCTACCTGCTATTACAACTTATTCTCCTTTTAAAGACCCCTTTGTGGGCTCTCAATTCACTCCATCTCTAGATAGACCTGACTCCCCATCAGCTGTGTCCATAAAATCCACTAGAAGCTTCTATGAACATGATGTGGCACGCATTGTGGGCCTGTTGCTTTCGGCTAGAGGAATCCCACCTCCCAAGACCTATCCCTCCCTTGGAGGGGAACATTTTTCCTTAGAGATCCCTACTTGTTCTCCTCCGTCATCTTCAGCCTTTAAGCCCCTTCCTAGAGCACAGACTTCCCTTGCTGCAGCTCCTTTTGTAGAACTTACTAAGGAACCGCAGCTGCCTTTTTGGCAGGAGGGTCACTTTACTCCTGTCACTTCTCAGGTTGCTAGCTATGGCATGGTTTCCCCTGCATCCCATGGCAATCCAGAGACTCATAGTCAGCTTGCTTGAGCGAGAGGTGACTGTAGTTTCCCACTTCTCTTTAGGTGGACCAACCTTTCAACTTATGGAGAAGGCTCTTGCCACTGTAGGCGATCCTGTGCCATGAGGTTTTCCATCCTCCTCTGGCTCACAACTCACACAAGCCACCCCTAGCGGACACCGGGCACAAGGGCCTCAGGATACACTCCCACAGGAGGCCCCTCTTGCGCTGTCTTCCCCAGCATCTCCCTCTGAGGAAGTTCGTCACAAGAGTTCATGTAAGAGGAAGCACGTGGACTCCCCAGAAGAGTCCCTCACAGAAGACACAGATTTTGATGATGGGGAAGGGTCCCATCGATCACCCTCTGAGGTACCTTTGGGGATATCCTTGAAATCCTTAAACAGAGAAGTGATTGGCAGCTCTCTAACCCAACCTCTGTAGAGTCTGTGTTCCTGCAGGCCTTTCGTGCCTGACCCCCTACCTTCTGGGTTACACCACCTGCCGACGAACTTGTCTGGCTCATCCTGCAGCATGCATGGAAGGCTGCTGACACCATTAAAGCCATTCCCCAGAGGCCAGATAAAATCTTGCCCCTCCAGTTACTGACCCCCACTGGTCCAAAGGTCTTCCAGTAGATGCCATGGTGGTGGCAGCTGCAACTAAAAAGGATCTGGCAGAAGAGAGCCAGACTGTCCATCCACCCAACAAAGAGTCCCGGGCACTGGACAGATTAGGAAAGCATACCTTTGCATCAGCGACTTTAGCGGTTAGGTCCCTGAATTATATGGCACATTTTACCAGACTTCAAAGAGACTTAATTTCTGAGCTCTCTGAAACTTTGGCTGAAGCTGTGTCTGATGAGGTCCATGACAAAGTGGCCTCACAGTTAGCCACCCTTGAATCAATATCTAACTCCTCCATGCATCTGATTTCTCATGCATCAGAAGGAGCAGCTAGAGCAGCGGGTGCAGGCATAGACATGAGACGGCATGCCTGCATGCACCTGTGTGACCCCGCAACATTGAAGCCTCTTTGTTATTTGGACCCAAGGTGAAAGATACACTGGCTAGATGTGAACAGGAAGGTAGGACCGTTGCTTTCGTGGGCATCCATTACTCTTCCCCTCAACAGGCTTTCTCCAGAAACTAGAAGAGCGGGAAGATGTGGCATAAAAAGTCTCAAGGTTCTTTCCATGACACACAAGCCGATTTCTCTCCTAGAGACAGAGGGGGAAACTCAAATGGAAGACACCCCTTTCAGGGCAGAGGAGGTCCGTGAAACCAGGGTTCCAGAGACTCATCTATGGTCAATCCTACCAGTGCTCCTGAAGAGCGGTCGAACTGCTTTCCTCTGGAAGCGGTTGGGGGTCATTTCTCTTTGTACCCTTCTGTCTGGCTAACCATTACCACCGACTCTTGGGTACAAAAGATAATAACCAGAGGTTATCATATCCCCTTAGATCTTTGTCCCATCCCGCTAAGAAACCTTCCCGACATTCCACCCAGTCAAAGGGAAGAAGCAGCATTAGAGATCTCAAAGCTACTAGAAAAAGAGTCATCCAAGTCGTCCCCCCAGACCAGATGAGATCCAGATTCTACTCAAGACTATTTTTGGTGCTATAAAAGACCGGGGACTGGAGACCAATTTTGGATCTCAGGGTATTAAACAAGATTGTAAAGGTACAGAAATTCCGGATGGTCACAATTCAGTCTATCCTCACACTCTTGGATAAAGATGATTGGATGTGCTCTATAGATCTTCAAGATGCGTGCTGCCACATAAAGGTGGACAGACCATCAAGAAGATTCCTTCACTTCTGTGCAGGAGCCAGTAATTACCAGTTCCGAGTACTGCCCTTTGGACTCTCTACAGCCCTCAGAGTGTTCAAAAAGTGCATGGCAGTCATCACAGCTCACTTGCAACTACAGGGATTCCAGGTGTTTCCATACCTAGACGACTGGCTCATTACCACCCCCACCAGACATCTATTGGGAAAAGCCTTGGCGTACTCTCTTCACACCCCAGGCAGGCAGGCTAAGCATAACTATAAACTGGCAAAAATTCACCCTGACCCCATCTCAGTCCATAGAATTCATTGGGGTCCTGTTGAATACAAAAACTGCAGAGCATCCATTCCAGACCACAGAATCCTAAGGATAAAACAACAACTCATACCGATCCTTTCAAGAGAAAAATTCACGGCGCATTCTGTTTTCTAGCTGCTGGGTTCCATGGCAGCCTCCATCACTATTGTCCCCCTTGCGAGATTCCACATGAGGCTTCTTCAATGGCTACTATCCTTTTCAGTACCCTCTATCATCCAAGATTCGGGTAATCCAGAGGTGCAAACAAGACCTAATTTGGTGGATCTCACAGAACCCGTCACAATGGCCTCGCCCCTTTACCCCCAACAGCCCAAGGCTACAGTGACCACGGATACCTACCTGATGGGGTGGGGGGGGCTATTTCAGGGAAAGACAGTCCAGGGCACGTGGTCTGAAATGGAGGCCCATCTGCACATAAATGTCCTAGAACTGAGGGCGGTGCTTCCAGCGTTGCAAGCATTCAGTCCCCTACTGCTGTCAGGGACTATTGCGATACAATCAGACAACATGGCGGTAGTCTGGTACATCAACAAACAAGGCGGAACCAAATCTTACCCACTTTGTCAGGAGGCTATGAGAATATGGCAATGGGCGATGGCTACCAACCGCTTTCTCATCGCAACGCACATTCTCGGGAGTTCCAACGTGATAGCAGACAGACTCAGCAGGTGCATTCTACAACCTCATGAGTGGTCCCTGAATCCTTTAGTAGTGGAGGAGATGTTTAACCACTGGGGTCTCCCTTGCTGCGACCTCTTTGCATCCCCGATCAATTACAAATGCAGCAATTACTTTGCCCTGATTCCCCCTCGAGGACAGTCACCCAGGGATGCTCTAGTCCATGATTGGCCCTCGGGTCTACTTTATGCTTTTCCCCCTCTTCCCCTCATTCCCCAGTTCCTGAAGAAAGCTCGCCGGTTGAAGAGCAAAGTAATCCTCATGGCTCCATATTGGACTCATCAAATTTGGTTCCCCTTTCTATAGCCTCACCTGCTAGATCAACCATGGATTTTCGATCCAACTCTGGACTTGATCTCCCATCCACAGAACCTGATTCACCCCATCTTGAACAGCCTGAAGCTCACAGCTTGGCTCTTCCACTTCCTATGACTGCCAGGCAGAATGATCTTTCTTCTCCAGTACGTGACATTCTTATTGCATCTCATAAGTCTTCCACCAGAAATACATATCTCAGCAAGTGGAAAAGGTTTAGTATTTGGCTGAAGGAGAAGCAGATAGATCCCTTTTCAATACCGGTGCCAGTGGTACTGGAATACCTGTCAAGTTTATTCTAATCTGGCCTTTCCGCTTCTACCATTCGGGTTCATTTGGCCACAATATCTAATTTTCACAATGGTGCCCAAGAGTCTTCCCTTATGTTACACAAATTATGCAAAACCTTTCTAAATGGCAGTAATCATTTGAAACTCCCATTTAGAGAACCTACCAGGCCATGGAACCTGTCATTAGTCCTGCAAGCTCTGACGACATCTCCTTTTGAACCAGCTTCTTCATGCGACCTCAAGTTTCTTTTATGGAAAACTTTGTTCTTGGTTGCCATTACTTCTGCCAGACGTATTTCTGAACTTCAAGCTCTGTGCATCAAACGGCCCTATTTGACCTTTCATAAAGATAGAGTGTCATTGAGAATTAATCCTTCCTTTCTGCCAAAAGTGATCTGTGAAATGTCTCTTAACCAAACCATTGAATTGCCAGTTTTCTTTCCCATTCCTTCTAACAGGGGAGAGTATTGCCTACATACCCTAGACATTCACAGGCAAATTCATTTCTACCTGAACAGAACTAAGGCTTCTCGCAAATCAGATCATTTATTTTTGGCTTATTCTGGACCTAGATTAGGATGTGCTGTTTCTAAGGTCACATTGGCTAAATAGTTAAAAGACTGTGTAACATTTATTTACAAAGAGCACAATATCCCTATAACTGCAGCCATAAGGGCTCATTCCACAAGGTCGGTAACAACTTCTGCTGCCTTCTATGCTAGAGCTTCTTTACATGACATTTGTGCAGCTGCAACTTGGGCTAGACCATTACAAATTGGATTTGGCCTCCAGAGGAAGAGCATCTTTTGGTTCAGTGGTGCTCAGGAATGTCCTTCCATGAGAGCCTCCCAGGGATAAAGGTAGCTGGGGACTCTGTCCCATGTAAGGAATGAACGAGGATTAACAATATCAGATAAAGAAGTTATGTCTTACCATAACATTCCAGCTGTATTGTTGATCCTCGTTCAGTCATTACAACCTTCCCTCCTTCCCCCTTCTGAGGCTTATAGTGGATCTCACCATCCAGTTCCATTAGGTCTTTTGACCAGAGGTAGCTTCTACCTTCTTTTGACTTGCAAACTCACTCTGAGGTAACAGGGAGAGGGGAATTCTGTGTAAGAGTTTAGCTCGAGAGTTTGTGGCTGGCGCGACCTTGGAAGATGGCCCGCTCAGTTCCGAGATCTTAACTGGCTACCAAAAACATAATGACTGAATGAGGATCAACAATACAGATGGAACGTAATGGTAAGACATAACTTTTTTTTCTGGATCACAAAAAAAGATATTATGACTTTTTTGGCATAGATTCTTCAAAGCCCTCTCTACAGTAAATGAAGCTTAGGAAGACATCTTTAATTCTACCTTCGCTTATCTGATTCACAGCCTCCTGCACCTAGGAAGCTTGACAAACTTTATAAAGTGCCAGACTCTCATATATTTCTGTTCAGAAACCTCCTTGCTGAGCCAACTGTGATATCTATGGATAGTGACATAGGCTCTAAACCCTTCACTTCTAATAGTGTCCTAGTGAAAAGGAGTACATGGAAAGTAGGTGTATGCTTTCTTAGTACTGACTTTCAGAGAAAGAAATTGCCAGATCCATATGGCAATATAAGTATTGTCAATATTTATTGACATGCAGCTGTCCATAGCCAGTCTACCTGCTTTTAATAGTCGAACCTGTTAGTAAACATGGCAGCTTAATGTGCATATGATGCTACAGATGCTGTGTCAACAGCTGGAGCCACAGGGTCTGCAATGCACAGAAATCCCTGGGTCAGACTTTCTCTGAAGATGTCAAGGCTCAAATTTTAAATGTCCACCCCCCACAAATGTTTAGTTTTTGAAAGTTCATTGGCTGACGAGATCAGAAGATTAGAGGAAATAGGGAAATTAATGAGGGGGATGAAACAGCTATTTGTCCTGTTCCAATATGCTAATTAAATTACCCTTCCAGCCATAGACTCTTCTTTCTAAAAGCCTTCAAATTTCATAAAAAAATCCTCTAAGCAACAATACAAGAAAAAGTGGTAAAAAAAGAAAAATAATGGATTCCCAGCTTATGAAAAGTGTACAATTATCTTTTCACCTCATCTCCTTAATCCTCTACCACCCTGGCCATTCTCTTACACTAGCAGCAGTCTGTTTCTTAGATAGCATTGTTCCCTTGGGTAATGAAAGTAATTCAGCAGAGTTACAATCGCAATGGGCATCCCACATTTATTAGGACAAACCTCTCTTCCCCAAAGAAACAGAATCACTTATTTCCTCGATGTTATCAGAAGGTGTAATAGAACCCATTCCTTCATCCCAACAGGGAAAAGGTTTCTATTCGAGTATTTTCTTGTGTCCAAGAAGGAAGGCACCTGGAGACTACCAGTCTTCAATCTACCAGTTCTGAATATCTTTGATGTGGTTCCAGATTTCCAAATGCTAATCTTGCAGTCCCTTTTTCCTTTTGTTCCACACAAGACTTTCTTGGTAACTCTAGCCCTCAGCGATGAGGAGTATTACCACATCCCCATTCATAAGGACCACAGATGTTATTTAAGATTCTTTATTTTGAAGTTGCACATTCAGTTTTCATTTTTGCTCTTTTGTCTGTCAACTGCTTCTATGGGGGGGGGGATCCTGAGGATTTTTTTGCCAGGCTGCTGCCTTCTCCTTTGACACTTGAACTACAGCAGCCTTGATGTATGAGGGGAGGGAGGAGAGAGACTTTTGAAGACTTTTTTATACCCATGGTGTTATATGGGGAACCCATATGTCTAAAGATTACTACAGCAGTGATTACTCTGACCATCTAAAGTGCAACATACACAACTGTACTTTAGTCCAGTGAATTTCTAAGTTTGTTAGGGGAATAACTAAAATCCTTCCCCAGTTGTGTGTCTTTGCCCCACCATTAAGTTTGCTTTTCCCTAGATTTCTTGCTCTACAAGTTGGATAGGTATGCTTTCTGTTCCATGTACCTGTCCCTCATAACTCAGACTGTTGCAGGCATTGAATACTGCCCAAGATCAACCTTATTTGTTAAAAAAAAAATTACTGCTCTAACTTCTCAGTTAGTTAATGCTGATGTTTCCAGTGCAAGGGTGCAGGCAGGGTTCAAAGCCTTTTCCCTTTTGTACTCTGTTTTTTAAGGCTCATATGTTTTTATATTTCAGGCCTGGTGGCTACTGGTTCCCTACATCAAGTTTTTTTTTTTTTTTTTGCTTAAGACAAGTGTCTTTAATGCATTCTATGTTCATAGGTTCATAGAAGATTACTAAGCTAACAGCTTAAGGGCTCTTACAAGCCTAGCCAATATAACCCAATTCTACCCTATACATGGCCCCTAGGGGCAAGAGGATGACATGTATTTGTGCCTGTGCATTGAGTATCTTACAGAATTGCCCCTGTACATAAGGGACATATGTACTTGCCCAGATGTGAATTTGTGATTCCCCATCCATTGATCCAAACTGCGTTTGAACAGGGCCGGAGAAGGGCTCTGCTTAATGTGAATAGGATGCTTGTTGCTAGATCTCTCACCTCTGTGTCTGCTGTTAGGAATGTGCTATTGATGGTATACTTTGCAGGCATATTTAACTACAAAAGGGTATGATAATGCATTTTTTCGCTGTTTACTATTGAAATGTCGAACGGCACTACATCGACTGTACTATAGTCGAACACGGAAGTTCGAAAATAGTAATGTCAATGACAAAAAAACAATCTAGAACTGTGTTTTAACATAGGTCGAGGTAGGGGAGATGTTTGTAGTTCTGAATAATACTGAACACCTACCTCGACCCATGTTAAAACCATTCCTAGATTGTTTTTTTGTCATCGACATTACTATTTTCGAACTTCCGTGTTCGACTATAGTACAGTCAATGTAGTGCCGTTCGACATTTCAATAGTAAACCTTTTTTCACATATAGTTTTAGGCCATGGTTCTGGCACCAATATTTTATCTGGTGTAGATCCTCCTGAAGGATATCTGCATCACTGGGGGAGTCAGTGCTTGCCCCCAGCTTGCAGTCATTGGCAAACTTTGTCATCCAGAGGCCTTCCGCATTAGCATTGACTTCAGAGAAGTATATTCCGAACAGGAGTGGTCCCAACACTGAGCCCTGTGGCACACCAGTAGTCACTAGCCTCTTTCTGGATCTGGATTCACCTTCTTTAACCACATGCGTCCTGTCCATGAGCCAATTGGATATCCATCTGGTGATGTAGAGATTTATACCCAGTTTTGTGAGTTTATATATAATACCTGATTGGGGAATTGTGTCAGATGACTTGGCCAGGTCGAGGTAGGTGGCATGTATTGTTTTACTGTCATCCATGGCTTTAGTGACTTTCTCAAAGAAATCCACCAGATTCAGTAAACATGACTTGCCCTTGACAAAGCCTGATTGGGTTAGGTCCTGTGTTTGGATGTTTTCTATGTCATTATTTATCAGGTCTATGATAATTCTTTCCATGGCCTTACACATAAGACTAGTCAAATTTATGGGTGTGTAATTTCCTGGGTCAGTAGATGGCCCCCTTTATGCAGTGGAATGACTTTTGTCTTCTATTCTATTGGGACAAACCAGTCCAGAGGCAGTGGTTAAATAGAGATCCTAATGGGCCTGATAAGTCCTGATTTTTATTTTATTTATTTTTTTTACATTTGTTGACCGGGATAGTCCGACTGGATGCATGCCCATTTTCAGCGGAGGCCCGGGGAGAAAAGCTCCAAGGGTAAGCAGATACAGCATTACATAATACCAGCATTACATATTACAAACAGACTATTACATATTACAAACAGACTATTTATAGAGATTACATAAGTAAGCAAGTTAAACAAGTTCCACAGGTTACAGTTAGTCCTGAGCACAAGTCAGGATTAAATTAAATTACACAGTAAACTGGTTAACAGATTTTTACACATTCGAGTTAGCCAGGCTTGATACATTGGCATAGCCAGTTAAGTGACAAATGTTGTTTGAGTATAGTTTTAAATTGACCTAAGGTGGAAAGTAAGGTGGAAGAGAGTTCCAGGATCTACTTACAGAGTTTGCAAAGAGAGAATCACCGGCTGTGTTATTAATTTTGCTAGTGTGAATTAGTAGTTTTTTAGTGGATCGAAGCGGTCTAGGATTGTTATAGGGGGTGATAATATTTTTAAGTGCAGGAGTATTGTCCGGATTATAGAGGATTTTATAGGCCATAATCAGTTGGTTATACTGGATTAGGCTAGGTAGTTCAAGCCAACCAAGCTGATTTAGATTGATGCAATGATGTGTCCTAAAAGGCAGCCCAGTGGCAAATCTGGCAATGTGGTTGTAGCAAATTGAGAGTTTGTTAAGGACAGTCTTGTTCAAATTCGAGAGTAGAGGGGATGCATACAGAAGGGTTGAAAGAAGGTGAGAGCGAGCTATGGCAATTTTAGCTGGAGGGGTTAGGAAGGCTTTTATTCTGTAAAGTGACCCTAGTTTTTTATTGATGGTTTTGATAGTTTGGTTAACATGTAGGTCAAATTTGAGATTAATGTCTATGATGACACCTAATAGTTTTATAGATGGGTCAGGGAGATTATTGTGCCATCATTTGATTTTATGGTAAAGGTGAAAGTGGTAGACCTATGTGTTGGTGAAAATAACAGCATTTTAGTTTTTGGGATTTAGGATCAGACGATGTTCAGAAAGCCAGTTTTCTATTGTATTAAAGGTGGTCTGGGTAGCTGACCATAACTCTACTGGAGATGTGGCTGAGCAAATCAGAGTAGAGTCATCAGCATATTGGATACAGCTGACTTTTGGGATGACAGTATAAAGGTCATTAATGAAGATGGAGAACAGCAAGGGCCCTAGTATAGAGCCTTGTGGTACTCCAAGGGTGTTAGGTAGAAGGTTAGAGAGTTTGTTCTGCCAGAGGACAGCCTGCTGTTGACCATTCAGGTAGGATTGAAACCATTGGAGGGCTCCAGTATCTAGACAGAATGTTTGCAGGGTGTGGATTAAAAGTTGGTGATCAACCATATCGAATGCCTTGGAAAGATCCAAAAAGAGGGCTGATGATATATAATTATTGTTGTGATTATGGTTTATGGTGTTAGTAAAGGCTAGGAGGGCTGAAGTAGTGCTGTGATGAGGACGGAAGCCATGCTGAGTGTCTGCCATAAGGCATTTTGGATTAGGTGGTGCATGAGTTGTCTATGAATACATTTTTCCATAATCTTTGCAAGTGGAGAGAGTATAGCTATTGGCCTATAATTGGAGAATTCAGTAGAGCTGCCTCCTTTGTGAAGTGGGATTACATAGGATATTTTCCAGATGGTGGGAATTTTAGCTTCTACTATGGTTCGATTGATTAGTATTGAGACGGGTAAGCAATAGCATCAGCTGATTTTGTAGGTACTGCAGGAGTTGATCAGCAGAAAGTGTAGTGGGTTTTAATTTTTGATCAAGGTACGGATAAGTGAAGTGGTGACTGGTTGGAAGCTGAACGCAAGTAGGTTTTTAGGGGTGCTACTTTCAGGACCAGGGGAGCTAGGAGGTAGTTGGCTAGCTAGGGCTTGAATTGTCTCAGTAAAGAATTGGTTAAAACTATCAGAAACATCTTCAGGGGTTTTATCAATAGTAGCAGCAGGGATTGGGGTTGAAGTTTGTCCAGGATGTAGTAGATTATTTAAAACTTCTGAGGGTTATTTTGATTTACTGTCTGTAAATTACAGTAGTATTGTTTTTTGTCTTGTAAAATTGATTTTTTTGGTTTTGTTCCTGGATTGCCTGTATTTAATGTGATCTTGAAGGTCTTTAGAAGAATGCCATAAAGCCCATGCTTTGTTTCTAAGGGTAATTTTGAGTTTAGACTCTATAGAAAGCCATGGTGCAGTTTTTGCCTTGGTTCTCTTTGAATGAACAGGTGCATGCAAATCAAGGATCTCAAGGAATTTGTTGTTAAAGTATGCTACTGCTTCCTCTAAGGGGAGGTGTTTTAGAATAGACCAATTAAATGAGTTTAGTTCTTGTTGGAATTTGGCAGGGTCAAAGTTTTTATTGTTTCTAACCTTTCTGAGTAAGGGTTGTTGGGAATTAATGGTTTTGTGCTTAATTACATATGTGAGAAGATGATTGCTTAGGCCATTAAGGAGGGTACCAGAGGTGTACAGTTGGGGGTGACTGTTTATGAGTACCCAGTCAAGTATACTTTCTTCTTGGTTGGGTTTACCTATCCTGGTAGGGGTGGATATGATTTGTGTAAATGCATGCAGGTTAATATGGGTGGTTGGGGATTCTAAGGAACAGGTGCCTCAGTCTATGTTAAAGTCTCCAAGTAGTAGGGTTTCTTGGGGGTAGTGACATGATAACCAGTGCAGGATATCTTCAAATGTAGATATATTGTTACCTGGGGAAATGTACATACAGATGATATTAATGCATTTATTTTTATTAAGTTGCAATTTGGTGGCAAGAATCTCAGAGTTATTAATCTGAGGAGGTTGTATTACAACTATGGTGACATTCAACTCAGATTTATAGAGTACAGCTACCCCACCCCCCTTCCTCGAAGCACGATCCAGCCTGTGTATGTTGTATCCAGGTGGTAACACTTAATTGTCTTTAGTGTTAGGTTTTAACCAGGTTTCAGATAAACAGAGAATCTCAGGGGAGTGGACATCCAGAAGTGCATGCAATTCATGTACCTTGTTATTAATGCTTCTAATATTGAGATGACAGACTAGGAGAGAGTTAGTTGGCCTATTATCTAGGAGAGAGTTAGTTGGCCTATTAATTGTAGGTTTGTAGCTTAGATTACAAGTAGAGGGGGTATGTGTATCTGAAGTGAGTGGGCCAGGGTTGGGTGAATATCACCACCAAGTATTAGGTTGAGTCTATACTTGGTGATGAACTTCAGGAATTTGTTTATTAGTTTGTGGTAGTGTTTGGATCTAGAGCTAATGTGCCTGGGGTTGAGATGTTGATAGACTGAACAAGATGTTGGATAGGATCTGGTACTGTAAGTATGGTTGAAGGTGGAAGGACTTACAGCTGGGGTGATAGTATGGCCTTTTGGGACCTGAAATCCCGTAAGAAACTGGTTTTCATACAAGGTAAGGAGGTATGGTGTGAACAAGAGGGTGTGAACAAGAGGGGTAGTAAAGAGAAGTATATCATTATATGTGATTCAGCTAGTGAGTGAAGGAACTGTTTTACCTGGTGATGCAACACCAGAAGATAGAGTGGTGAGGTAAAGGTACTGGAAGGGGGATGGGAGAATGCCAGATGAAAGCTAATAGGTGCTATTAAATGTAGGTAGTAGAATAGGGGTGGGTGGAATTATCCCAGATGAAAGCAGATAGGATCTAGAAAGTGGGGGAGTGGCTATAGTACTATAAATTTAGAGGTACTGGGGGCGGGAGGAAATTGGGGGCAGGGAGGGGAGCGAAGAGAGCCCGGGTGTAGTTGGGCCCTTGTTGTAGCTAGATATTTTCGCTCTCAGTCCTCGAATTCTGATATGGCTTCGGTAAGCCATCCAACAGCAGATCTTCCAAACTATTCCAACGATTTAATCTGTTTAAGAGGCAACCTGGTATATCGTCATCCCCCATTGAAGACATGTTTTTAGCTTTGGAGAGGACAATGGCAACCTGGAGTGGTGGAGGATATTTATTGGGGGAGAACTGGGGTGATGGGGAGGTAAAACCTGAGCTGAATTTGTCGGTCGGCAGATTTGCTATATCTTCTGGCTGAGTATAGGTGATGCCAACTACAACTAATTCCGCACATTGTTGGGTATTGCCTTTAAAATTGCAGATATAACTGAAAAATGCCTTATGGTTATCCTTAGCTTTGGTGGCTGTTTTTACCTCAAAGTGGGCTTTCAGAGACTTGACTAGATGTTCTTCATGTTTCACTGTTGCAGTCATCATATTTATCCCTGCCAGGGTTGCCCTCAGTCGGCCCGAATACCAGATGCTTAGTATTTCTGCATCGGTTGCCGTCGCTCCAGGACTGACGTCAGGTCATCAGTGTTATAAATTAAGGCAACTGATGCCATTATATCAGTCCTTCTTGCCAAGGAGCCCAAAGCAGAAGCAGTTTGCATGAGTGCCGGTTGGCCGCTACCTGAGTTTTTCATTTCTGAATTGAAGTTGAAGTCTTCTAAAGCTAAGTATCCTGTTGGGGATCATTTTTTCTTGCTCTTACCAATGTCAGAAAAAGTTAACAATTGTCTCACCTGTGGAAAGCAAATGCCACACCGAGATTTTCATTCCTCCTGTGTCACTTGCTTAGGCCCAGACCATGACATCCCCCACTGTCGCTTTTGTGCTTTGTTCAATGCCAGAACTATACGTTGTTGGGCCCTTATTGTAGCTAGATATTTTCGCTCTCAGTCCTCGAATTCCGATATGGCTTCGGTAAGCCATCCAACAGCAGATCTTCCAAAAAATATAAAGATAAAGACAGAGACAGACTGCACAGGTCCAAAACTGCCGATGACACTTCCGTTAAGCTAGTCATCAATTCTGCGGTCCTCAGTGAGGCACTTTCGTAGCCCCTAATGCCTGCTTCTGTGGATTCGCAGGCCGCTACCAAGACCCTTTCGGTAGTCTGGTATGCCGCAAGACTCTTCATTGACTAAGGATCCTGCGGATGTCTATACCTTGGATGGGTCCAGAGCAACTGAGCAGACACCAGCTTCTGAGGAAGTACTTCGCACTACCGATTCTTGACACAGACCGACAACATATTTTGCGTCTACTGGTCTTTGGAAAACTACCGAGTTTCTAAGGCGCAGGGTATGAACCACACCCAAGAAACCAACGATCCAATCTCAGATACCTGCTTTCTTGTCTCATTTGCTTAAAATGGTGGAAGACCTTATAATGCTTATCAGGGGAAGCCAGACTACCCCTTCCAAAAGAAAAAGAGATCTGTCCACAGTAGCTTTATCTGAACAGGAGTCCGATGACTCTGGTGCATCTGAATATGAAGATATGCAACCCCTCTCAGCTTATGAGGATTTTGATGCATGGGAATCCATCTCTTCATCCTCTCCACTCGAGGACTTTTCCTTTGGGGAAACCCTACATTAAGGGAACATTTCCAATTGGAATGTCAAGACTACCCTCAGTCAAAAAAGAGACTCAGGGAATTCTTAGATCTTCCACAGCACAGACCTCTGGCCATTCCTCCTGTCCTGGATGTTGTGGATGATGTTTTTATGGAATCCAGTTTGACTCTTGACACCCTCCCTCCTGCTCCCAGGAAACCAGACAGGTACTATAGAGTCCCAAGCTTTCACAAATTTCTTTTCAAAAATCCTACTTCTGACCCAGAGGTTATCTCTCAAGGACCTAAAGGAATTAAAACAACTTCTGCTAAGAATCCCACCCCCTCAGATAGGGATTCCCGAGCATTAGACAGAAGGGGTAAAAAAAGTATACTCTTCTGCTACTCTTGCTATTAGAGCACTAAATTGTCAGTTCCATATGCTTAAATATCAGCAACATACCATGGAACTCCTCAAACAAAAAATTTTCTGCTAATACAGAAAATAAAACATTACAAGAGTTAATGCATTCTGCAAGTCAAGTAATTAAGCACACCTTACAATGTGGCTTTGATGCCCTAGAAGCATCTTGCAGGGCAGCAGTCACTGGTTCTGTCCTTAGAAGGCATGCTTGGCTAAAGGAACGGCCCTTGCCAGACTATGTCAAATCCAAATTATTATTAACCACTGCACAAAGACAACTTATTTGGCACCAAGGCAGAGGAGGTCTTAAAAAAGATGGAAGAAAAAGCTAAATCTATGCAGACAGTTAAAGACTTCTTGCAGGTCCAGCCACCGAGGTTCAGTAGGCATTGCCCCTCCAAGCACTGGTCCTTTCCTGCCCACTCCAGGTCAGCTCAGCCCAGACCCCGGGGAAGCAGGCCCCCAGACAGCAGCCCCAGGGAATGCAGAGATCTAAGCAATGGAGTTCCTCCTCTTCAAAACCAGGGAGTGCTAAGCCACACCCTCATGGTAAGAACTCACAATGACTTTAAACTTCCACCCCCTCCCTCTGCCCTCCTGCTCTTTTCCTAGGAGGAAAACTCTCCTTCCACGCAAGCAGCTGAGCCACCATTACCAACGACCGCTATGTCCTCAACATAGTGTCCCAGGGATACAAATTTATTTCCACACTCTACCAGCTCCAAAAGGGTTCCCAGATCTTCCTCCCAAACAGTGGGCAGAGGCCAAAAAGCAAGTCCTTTCCCTGCTCTCGATGAGGGCACTAGAGCATGTTCCTGCAGAACAGGTAGGCTAAGGTTTCTACTCCAGACTCTTCCTGGTACCCAGAAAAGAGGGCACCTGGCACCCCATCCTCGATCTATCCATTCTAAATGCCCCATCCTCAATCTATTCATTCTAAACACTTTCCTGATGATACCAAAATTCAAAATGCTCACCCTCCAGCAACTTCTACCTATACTGTCCAAGGATGCTACATCCCAATCAGGGAATCTTGCAAGAAATATCTCTGTTTCAGGGCAGGATTACTGCACTTTCAGTTCTCTGTGCTTCCCTTTGGTTTATCCACTGCTCCCAGAGTTTTCACAAAATGTCTGGCTCCCACCATTGCTTTTTGCAGACAAAGAAATATCCAAATTTACCCATACTTAGACGACTGCCTGATTCAGACAAACAATCAGGAAAAGCTGCTAAAGCACTTGACCTTTGTAAAGGACCTACTGACCTCCCTGGGATATATTATTAACCACTGCACAAAGAAATCCAAACTAGTACCCATGCAAACAATTGTATTCCTGGGAGCAAGCCTGGACATGGCATCCCAGATGGCATTCCTTACACCAGAAAAAAAAAAACTATCTGACAACCTACTTCTCTCAACTAGCCACCAGACCTCTGTTATCCGCAAGGAAAATCCTGCAATCTCTGGGGTTCATGGCTTCTTGCATTCTACTCATTCCATATGCCAAACTGCATATGAGGAAACTACAGTGGTACCTAAAAACCCTTTGATGTCAACACTCCCAAGACCTGGAAACTCTTATACCAATGATAACCTTGTTTAAGGAACGATTTCCTTTGGTGGGCAGCAGCATGCAACCACAACAAGGGACTACGTTTCTCACAACCCCACACCACCCATACCCTCACCACAGATGCATCATACTATGCCTGGGTTGCACACCTGGACATCAGGTGCATTCAGGGCCAATAGAGCCCAAACCAAATACATCTGCCCATCAACCAAAAAGAGATGTTAGCTGTTCAGCAAGCTCTGACAGCCTTCAATCCCCTACTCTCCCCGGGGCCTCTACTGATCAAAACAGACAATACCACTGTGATTTGGTATATCAACAAGCAGGGAGGGACTCACTCGTACCCTCTGTGCAGGCTCACCATGACCCTTTGGCACACAGCCTCAGTCATGCAACTACACCTGTTAGCACAATTCCTGCCAGGCTCTCTGAACTCTCTGGCAGACAACTTAAGAAGAAATCTTCTGGACCCACACCAGTGGCAGCTAGACCAAAGAACCTTCACCCTTGTAACCCAGAAATGGGGCACCCCGAAGGTTGACCTCTTTGCTTCCCACTCCAACAATCAGCTCAGCAAATTCTGCACCAGGGAACCTCACAGGAAGGCCTGGAAAGTGGATTCTCTATCCTTCCAGTGGGTCAACCTCTTGGTCTATGCATTCCCCCCCTGTACCACTCATTACAAGGGTACTGCACAAAATAAGGGAGGAAAAACTGAGGGCAGTCCTGATTGCCCCAGACTGGTGATGCCAACACTGGTACCCTCTGCTGCGCAGCCTGTCACCACTGCCACCATGGCATCTCCCTCAGATCCCAACACTCCTGACCCAGAGGAATGGAGGATTCATGCATCCCCAATTGCAGACCCTCAGTCTGGCAGCTTTGTTTATTCCCTGACCACTGCACAAGCTGCCAATCTAAGCAAACAAGTTCTAGATGTTATACATGAGGCCAGGTACCCTAGCACTAGAAAGACTTATGCTGACAAGTGGAAAAGGTTTTGCACCTGGATCCAGGCTAAAGGAGCCATAACTGCACAGCCCTCACTATCTCTCATCCTGAATTACCTGATTGACCTACAACACAGGGGGTCTGTCCTTCTCCTCCATTAAAATTCATGCCCCTGCCATCTCTACTCATTTCAGCACAGAGACACCTCTTTTCTCCCACCCTCTCATCAAACAATTCCTAAGAGGGGCTAACAACTTGAGGCCACCCAGAAGAGCGCCTACCCCAGCTTGGGACCTTAACTTTGTTTTGGAAAAGCTCACCTGCCCCCTTTGAACCAGCAGTGTCAGCAGAGTTAAAGTTCCTCTCTTGGAAGACAGCCTTGCTTCTGGCCATCACTTCAGCTAGAAGAGTATCCTAGCTACAAGCACTAATGGCTGTAGAGCCCTTCATCATTTTCCACGCTGACATGGTCTCCCTCAGGACTAACTCATCCTTCTTGACAAAAGTGGTGCCCAGTGTGGCTCTCAACCAATCCATTCATTTGCCCACCTTTTTCTCTAACACACAAAACAAGGGGGAAAGGATTCTGCACTTTCTAGATGTGCACAGACAGCTCAAATTCTTCCTAGTCAGGACTAAATCATTTAGGAAGACTGATCAATTGTTAGTCAGCTTTGCTACAGGAGCAGAGGGCAAGGCCATATCCAAACAAACCATTCCAAATGGATAGCACACTGCATCCATTTCTGCTAAAAGCAGCACAGGAAACCTCCCCCCAAGGGGGTCAAGACACATTCTACCAGAGCAACCTCCACCTCTGCAGCTTTCCTCAGAGGGATCCCCACCAGGGACATCCTGGAGGCTACAACATGGACATCTGTTCATACCTTCACCAAGCATTACTACCTGCCTATCTTCTCCAAATCCAGGGCAGGCTTTGCCACAGCAGTCTTGCAGGGCATTCTAGCCAGCCCCCAGTCTTCTCGACTGCCTCCACCCTTTTCTTCACCTTTGGGAATCAACCCAAATGTAATGACTGCAACAGTGAAACACAAAGAACATAGTGCAGTTGTGTACACTTACCATAAATGTAGATGTTCGAGTATATTCACTGTTGTAGTCCTGGTTTCCCTCCCTCCATCTCCCTTGTCTCTCTCTCTCTATCCTTACAAGGATTTTTTGGTATTTACTTTCTACTGGTGGGGTTCTTCCACCATAACCTAGCTCTCTCTTGGGGGCTCCTGACAGTTAGGGCAAGAAAAACTGATGTAATGGCATTGGCTGCCTTAATTTATAACACTGACGACCTGACATCAGTCCTGGAGCGATGGCAGCCGACACAGAAATACTAAGCCTTCAGTATTCGGGCCGACTGAGGGCTACCCTGGCAGGGATAACCCAAATGTGATGACTGCAACAGTGAATACACTCGAACATCTACATTTATGGTAAGTGTACACAACTGTACTTTCTCTGATTTCCTTCTTTAGACTAATGAGGGAGTTTTTGCTCTGTTGTGTACATTTCTTCTTACTTCTCAGCAGGATTTTCTTTCTTTTGTTCTACAACCTATTAATACCAGGGGTCCACCAGGGTGGATTGTTTTTGTGGTTTGACCTGGGTTTATTTCCATCTGGTACTGCTATTTCTGTGCAGTTGTTTATATGGTTATACAGGGCTTTTGTGTACACCTCTCCATAGGTTTCTATGTTTTCTGGGTTTGGGGAATCTTGGAAACTAGCTATGCCCTCCCTTAATAGGGGGTAATTTACCTTGGAGAAGTTCTTAAAGTTTTTGAGGCTAGGGGTGGGGACTAGTTTTACATTTATTTCAAGGGAGACTGCTTTGTGATCTGATTGTAACAGTGAGGACATCACACTAGGTGGGTGCAGCACTCTTCCATATTTGTGAGTACCAGATCTGTGATATTTGTTTCCCTTGTGGAAGTGCAGACCAGCTTTTGCAGGGCATTTGAATTTACACAGTCAAGACATCTTTGTTAATGGTCATGTATGCATCCCAATTAATGGAGGGGATCATTAAAATCACCCATGAGTATGGTACTGGGCTGGATGGTGAGTGATTCTAATAACTTCAGGTGTGATGTATGGGTTTCCTGGTTCATGTATGGGTCCTGTAGCTAGCTAGAATATGGTAATGAATTTTTCCAACTGAGGTGTGCTTATCCTTTATGTAGTTATGCACCTCCATTTTTTGATCTTTCATGTTCAGTGGGTGGTAGGAATGTATGAAAGGCATTATAGCCATGCACTGCCAGAGTACTTTCTGTGCCTTTGAATTACGTCAGCATTCTCCAGGGTAAGGAGAGCTTCCAGGTGGTTCAGTTTATTGTTGAAGCCTCTAGCACTGAGCAGTAATACCTTTAGCTTGTCCTCAGCAACTTTTTGTTATGTTAGAAAGCTTGTCTGTTTTGCAATGCCTAAAAAAGACACTGTAGGGGTGGATAATGTTTTGGCCAGTATCCAAAAGCCTAGAGGTGACAGGTGAAGACTATCCATGGCAAGACAGCGTGGCCTGTCAGCCATGTCCTCCCAGCCTGACAAGTATTGGACCCCTTTGGAATGACACCAGTAGCTAAGCCAGTTGTTACAATCAATCATTGTATACTGGTATTGTGGCATCATCATTGGAGATGGTAGAATGCTGCTCAATGCTAGGCTCATACCTGCCTGTGACACATGTTCTGAGAGCTCAATCACCCTCAGGTCATTTGTACCCACATGGACTATGACTGAGTCATACTGGTACTTAGTGGTAAGTGGCCTGATTGCTTGTGTGATCTGGTGAATTCTGGCCCCTGACAGGCAAGTAACTGTAACCTTCCACTTATCCAGCCGGGTAAAAGGGACATCAGTGTGTCTCACAGTGGAGTTTCCTATGATCAGAATATTGGATTGAGGAATGTTTCGCCTTTTAGGCTTGGTAGTTGCGGCTCAATGTGATGTGGATTTGTGTTGTGGTGGGAACTGTCTTGTTTGTGTACATGCACAGTTTCTGAGGTCAGGACTGTGCCTGAGAGGCCTTTGAGGTTTCGGTAAGTTCCATGTGAGCACCTCTGCTCATATGAGTGTATGTGTATGGTCCTTTTAGTGATGTGTGTGAGTCGCTGATAACCAGTTTAGTTGTTTTTTTGTCTGTATGTGAGAGTCTAGCCACTAGTGTCAATGTGTAATAGTATCTCACACATACTATATTTCTTTGTTCGAGAATGAAGTGGTTGTTAGTGTACGTATAGCAATTGTTATATTGTCTCAAGATACCTATGTCAATCAAGCTTAATGCAGAGATAGCAAAAAAGTACGCATCCATGGTTGCAGGTCCTAATGTGTACTTGAAAGTACAGGAGTGGAGGATGTTTGTAATTGGATGATGGAAGGGTGCTTACTTGGTATAATCTGCAGCTAATCTAACCAGAGATGCTGCCCAGTGCCTAATCAGATGCTATCTGAGCAACAATAGTCCAAGGTGCTATAATAAGGTAACTAGCACAGTAAACTTTCACAGTACAATGAAAATAAGCAATGTTTCCAAATATTTGCATATGTACAGGGCACTGGCACTGCTCCATGCAAATATGACAAATTTAAACCAGCATTGGAAATACAGAAAACTGAGTACTGAATCCTCTGGCCATTAAAACAACTACACTTAAAACACTTTTGTGTGCTTCCCACCTCAAATTGGCCAGGTGGACACCTACTGCCACTAGATGAATAATCCTAGTTCTCCTAATATAAAAGCCCAGTAAAAGAATATCCAGAGTAAAATGCCACCACAAACAAACTTAAAGATACAGATACAGCAGTGTACTTTAAGCAGTTTATAAAAGTGTGATTATTCAGTAAAAGTACTTTGCTTTGTAGAAATGAGTCAAGAGCCACTCAGTTGTGCAGAATATATAAAGGCACTAAAACAAGGTCAGCTGATTAATAAAACCTAGAGACCAGGCTACCACCCACTACCACTAGATGGAAAATCCACTGCCCTGTTGATGTGAAAACAGTGTTTTCAAAACACAGAAAAGTGACTGGTAAAGTGTAAGAATACACTGCTTTATGCAACAGCTAGCTAGATAATGAATTCAGACCAAGTAAAACAGACAATGAAAGGAAAGTGATGGAACCTCAGAAGGAAGGCACAGTCTTCAAGCAAAAAAGTTTATTCTGCTTTCACACACACTAGTGCCTCAGCTGTTATGCTTTCAAGGAGTGAATGTGGAATGAGAGGGAAGTGCTCTTTTTCAAAATAAGCACAAAGAAAGACAAATAAATACATCAAGATATAAACAGCAGTGTAGAAAGGGAGGAGCTTATAGGATCATGGGAGGTTACTAGGCTAATTACTCTGGCGCCCTTACAAGCCTAACCAAGAGTTTATCCCCAAAAAGCTCAATTTACAGTAAGAGTGAACATCTTAAAATCACCAATTTTAAAAAGCAGATCAATTAATTGGGAGGGTGGGTGTGAAAAATAACTGTCAGGGAGTCACCAACAGTACTTATAATTTTTGCAGGCGTTGAGTCTTATCAGAAAAGATGAAGACCCAGAAATTGTCTGTTATTTAAATATCACTCAAGAAACAAATTAACCAATGAAAAGATAACGTATGTGCAGCTCAGGTAATTTAAGTGTCTGCCTGTCTACCACATAGAACAAAAACAAAAGGCCAAGCAGGTTTCTTAAAATTGAAAACAAAATGAAGTAGGCAAAACAGAAAGCAACTCTATCAGTTTAAGCAACTCACAGACAAAAAAAATATAGATTTACTTTTTTCACACAACAGGGAGTTGCCAGTAGTGCTTGTAGTTTTTGTAGGTCTTGAGTCTTATTAATGTATGTATGTAGAGTATTCTTGCTGTTTAGTGGTCCACCCCCGATCACGGTTATGTGTATGTGCCATTAAGGCACAAGATGAGTTATTCCTGGTATATAGTGGTCCCGCTGATTACCATTCTGTGGAAGTGGCATTAAGCCTCTAGGTGAGTTATTCCCAGGTATCTAGTGTTACCCCCAGGTGACTTTAAGGCATGATAATCTGGAGATATCCCTGGTAGGTAGTGGTCCCCTAACCCACATCTTTAATGTTCTTCTTGATGACTGGTGTTCCCTCTCAAGTCATTGTTGCAAGCTGCACTCATTAGTTTAGAGGTTTGTGAAAGCATGATACCTAACCACCCACAAGCAAGCACACATTTGTAAACTCATTCACACACAGCTCTCTCCCCTCCCAATCACACCTACCCATACTGGTATGTACACACACTCCCATAACCTACCCTCTAAATAATCCCACCTACTGCTACCTCCCAGGTAGACAGACACACTCACATATGCGCCCCGTCATCTGTACACACAATCACATACCCCCTAACACTGCATGACCACAAAACTCCCCAACAGTTACCTCTGCAGCGATGGATGAACACTCCCTTGTGGCTGTGCTCATTACCACAAGTGGCCAGGTGCTTCCTTACTAATTTACACAGCCGAGCAATTCTCTGTATCACTCAGCCTCGTAAATGCCTTACCTCAGGTAGTTCTGGTGGAGAGCACATGGCTAATTCGCATATACCTCTCCTTCAGAATTCCTCATTTGCATTTAACATAGCTGCAGAGACAACCCACCATTTGCTGCATATCTATGCAAAGCACAGTATTAGGGCTGTCTCTGAAAGTGAAAAGGTTACCCTGAGGTGTACACATCATGTACACTCTGGTACACCTCTTGGTAACTTTCTTTCCATGTCTGTAATTGACAGCATTATTAGCTCATTACCACTTGCCAATGCTTCAAGGCAGTTGTTGACTAGTTACATACCTCAGGATGGCCCAGACAGTGCTATGCTGTCAAATGTATTCTGAAGTCTGAGGTCACATAAAACCACATATAGGATAGCCATGCATGGGAAGATTATATGGCATTAAATGGACACCACCAAAGCAAAGCATTTTCTTTTGTATTTGTGCTGATAGGTGAATTATTGCTGTCCTAATATATTGTAACACCTAAGGCTGCTGCATGCCACAGCAGGAATATCATTGTATCTTCTGTGTCGCTGGTATGAGGACAACCATCTCAGAGAAGCAGTCTGAAGACGCAGTCAAAGAACATTGTCATATTATTGATCAAAGATCCGCCACAGTATTTGCTGCTGCCAACAACACCATTATAATGGAGAAAGCAAGAAAACCAATGACCTATACTGTCCCTTGGCTTTTCCTAGCAGGAGTCATGCTGTCATACATATACTACACACAAAATTGATCCATGATAGAAATAATGAATCCCACAGAATTGTAAATTTAAAATTGCCATCCCCTAATATCAGATCCCAGCAAACACAAACCATTAACTTTGTAGATTGGTTCATGGTTCAATACTGGGCTAGCTGCCTCTGTGGGCCATTTTAAGTTTAGCCAGTTTTCCTTTCAAAGATAAGAATCAAACCTGTACCTTGTATTTGTGAGGTAAGCACCTTAACCGTTATACCAACCCCCAACCCCTTGTACAAAGATGCAAAAGAAAAAAATATACGTGTGTGTGTGTGTGTGTGTGTGTGTGTGTGTGTGTGTGTCTCTCATGAAATACTGAATGTTCAAAAGAGTGATCATTCAAAGTGCAATCACTTTAGAGTAAATCTAAAATAATAGAAACTTCAAAAAAGCAAAATTAAATTTTTTATATCCCCATACCCCATATAATTAATTATACTAACACTGAGATCACACAGTAGCAGGGTAAGGGCAAATTCTCTTACCCCACTTAAATGTCATCCCATACAAAAGGGTGCTGTCAGAAACTCCATCTGAAAGAACATTCACTCATGCTAGCATTTGTTTGTTTTACAACAGTAAAAAAAAATAATTTACTCATATGACTGTACACTCTTTCAGACTGTACTTTTTGCCTTGTAGCCCAGCTGCCTAGATATTATGCCTGGCCACAGAAACATTTCTTTGCCATGTTGTTGTCCCCTAACTCAACTAGAAATTTTTGTGACAATTTTTGCTTAATTTCAGGTAATTCTAGAGAAATAGGTTACTAGTTTAATTGAGAAATTAGTTTTCATAATTATTACTAATTCTGTGACCAGTTTTAGACTGAACAAATCCTCACAAGGTCACCTGCTTACCTGCAAACATGCAGTCTGTGCATTAATGAAGTGGGGATTTGTTTTCATATAGCAAGCTCAACCTTAATAGAGCATCCACTTGCATCATAAGTGATAATGGATGGATACTAATAAATATTTTCTGCATTTTAGCCATGTCTAACATAAGAGATACACAAACACACACACACACACACACACACACACACACACACACACACACACACACACACACACACACACACACACACACACTACCTCTCAACTGTACAGATTTTCGCAGAATGTCCAGATTTTTGCATATTTTTGGTGTGTTCCTTCTAAAATCTGTACCTTTCTGGCAAATAGCTGAGGATTGAAGTCATTAAATAATGGCAAATATTTGATTTTAAGACTCCACATCCTTCACAAAATTCATGCTAATGCAAAACCTATTATTCTATTAACTTTCTAAGTTTGTAAGAGCAATATTTAAAATCTGTCCCCCCATCATTTTAAGCTTTGTCCAGAGTATGATCTCACACAGACACAGAGACACACACAGACACACACACACACACACACACACACACACACACACACACACACACACACACACACACACACTTAAACCACAAGAGCCTACTGAATACTGAGCCCCTTTTCAGGGTTGAACTGTGTGCAATGTCTGATGAAATTACTTACTCAAGGCTGCACAGTAGTAAAACTCAGGATTTAGGCTGTGGGGATCCATCACAGGACAACTTGCAGCATATAGCTGTACATTTCTACATCAAACACCACGCACTTACATCTGTATAGTGCTACACATTTAGATTTTTCATGTGCAGATGTCTGTGTAACTGCTGAGTGCCTTATCTTCTGGAAACTTGAAGGTACATCCTGTGTCAGAGGGATCAATCATGGGAGATGTGTGCCCCTAGAACTGTTCTTCCATTTCTTCCTACTTAAAATGTAAAATATACCCATATGATGGTCAGATAGCCTGCTGATTCTTATATTTGGATTCTTTAAAAATCTTGTTTCCTGTCTAAAACTGTCTTTTCCTACTCCATTTAACTGATGATTTCAGAGTGTAGTCCTCAAGACCTGTCCCCTTATCATAAAAAAATCTAGTTTTCATGAATTGTTATTTTCCTGGATTAAAAAGAAATTAAAATTGACAGTTCATTATGTTGTTTTTCGTTTCCAAAGTCATGCAAATGTACTGAAACATCCCCTCTCAAAATAGATTGTTTGACAATTTTGTAAGGTCAGACTGATGGAAGTCTCATTGGGTGAATTTTCGAATACATTAAATAGATTTAAGCAACATTATAAGAGGGGTATTTTTTTCTAAGCCAACAGAAAGGAAAATAATTCTGGTATCCTAAACTGCTGTAGTGGTTCAGATGTCGTACTCATAGGATTCATAGGAATTTCAAACCAGTTGTGGCTCATGACAAATGCTGGGTCAGTGAAACGTAGGGTGAATGAGTGGGAGCCCATCCAGTCGTCTAGGTCTCATTTGAAAGAGGATAGTGTATGTCACTTAATCAAGAGTGGCAGTCTATTCCAGAGGTAGGGTAGGTCCTGTATGATGAGTGTGTCTCTCCATCGCATTTTATTTATCTGCTGATGATTTAGGTTCCTGGTTCTGGTATTTCTTCAACTGTTAGGCTTGGAGAGCTGAGAGATCCAGTGCAATTAGGTCTCTTATGGCATGGAAGGCTGCTTTTTGTCTGTCTTTGTAGCGTAAGGTATTTAATCTCGTGATCCTCTTAGTTAGGAACCTCTGCAGTTGTTTTGGTAGTTTGATATGCCTAATGATGTATATCCCAAAAGGGGCATTGTACTCAATAATTGGCCGAATTCATGCTGAATTAAGACAGCAAAAACTTCTTTACATCTCATATTCCCTTAACAATTAGCTGCACTAAGTAGAAGGATTTTCTGACTACTGTTGTCACATGATGACTGAAAGAGAGGTAATTATCAATCCATGATCCTAGCAGCCCAGGAACCTATTTATTTTGAAGTGGGATATTCTTTTTGTTGTATGCTGAGAGGAGGGGAGGAGTTGTCTACCAAATGTGATACTATTGCATTTTTTCTGCATTCAATTCAATCCCATTTTCAGTGCACCAGTTATATAATTAAGCTTTTGTTGAGGGGATCTAATGATATTTTTGATATCATAATATATAAGGTCAGTTATAATAATTTACACAGTTTTCCAAATGGACTCTTCAGGTTTATAATTCCTGAGGTTGGTCTAGGACCTCTCTTATGAAGTGGCATCACCACTGCAGTGCTCCAAATTTCAGAAACAAAACCTGTAGCTAAACTTTGGTTAATTAGTATGAGGAGTGGTTCTGCCAGGTTTTCTTATTACTGTTAAACAAGCAGATATATTGTCGGGCCCCATGAAAGAAGTATTTTATGTCTTAGAAAGTATCTTCAGTACACGTTAATTTGCAATAAAAAGATATTTGGGACTATATGGACTTTCAAAAGAAGTCTCTAGTGTAAAATTAGCACTAAATTTGTTTGCTAGTATGTTGACAATATCTGTTGACTCCAGATAGGGGGTACCATTGTGAATAAGTTCAGAGCAGTGTTGGGTATTTTTAGTTTTCTTGACACAGCTGGAGAATGATTTATAATCGTCCTTATCTTCAGATGGTAAGCTATGTTACTGTGCTGCTTTAATAGACATAACGGTAATTTTCAAGTTTTTAGTAATATTACTGACACTTTCATTCATACTGGAGTTTTTGGATCAACAGAATAATTGAAAGAGTTTTTATTTTATTGCAAAGTTTATTTATTTTGGAGGACCGCCAAGGAGGTTTGTGTTTGAATTTTCGTATTATGTTTTGTTGATTGAGACTGCAAGATCTGTACAGTTATCTGAACTGGCATAGAACTCTTTCATGAAGCTACCTGCTTTGTTGTCATTATCATAAACTATTGTCTCCTCTTTCACTCTGTCACCGAATTCCTTCACAATGCAGAGCCTATGGCCACTTCATTTGACCCCAGTACTGAAGAGCTCTGCCACAAGGGCCAACTCCCAAATGTTTTCATTAAGAATGTGGTCATTGTACAATGTAAGGAAATTTAACTTGAAGACGTTTGCTGTGTAGTAATTTCAGCTACTCAAATATGTGCCTGTCTGTGCAAGAAATTGGCTTTAACAACCGCCCCCCAAAAGAAATCCTTGCACTTTAAGGACCACTTACAAAGCTGGCCACTGTCCTTTCTCTTGACCATAGGTTCATAAGTTTTTACTAGGTCTGGCCTGGCCGTGCATCCAAAGTCTCTGACAAGTTCTGGTACCATTGATAAGTGTAAGCAGGGGTTTTGGGCTTAGGAGAGACCAATAAATTACATTGTATATGCATGTTATTTAGTCTTCCTGGCTACCAGGTTTTTGCATTCAGGAAATGAAAGAAAACCTATTCTGCTTTGTACGTCTCTGTTAATCATTTTGTATTGGCTATAAACTGATTACTACATACATCTTTCGCTGTTCCCATTAGGGGTCGCTACAGCGGATCATCTGTTTCCATTTCTTCCTGTCCTCTGCATCATGCTCTTTCACACCAACCGCCTGCATGTCCTCTCTCACCACATCCATAAACCTCATTTTAGGCCTTCCTCTTTTCCTCTTACCTGGCAGCTCCATCCTTAGCATCCTTTTCCCAATATACCCAGCATCCCTCCTCAGCACATGTCCAAACCAATACAATCTTGCCTCTCTTGCTTTGCTCCAAACTGTCCAACCTGAGCTGACCCTCTAATATACTGATTCCTAATCCTGTCCATCCTAGTCACACCCAGTGCAAATCTTAACATCTTTAACTCTGCCACATCCAGCTCTGACTCCTGCCTTTTCGACAATGCTACCGTCTCCAACCCATATAACATAGCTGGTCTCACTACCCTCTTGTAGACCTTCCCTTACACTCTTATTGGTACCCGTCTGTCACAAATCACTCCTGACACTCTTCTCCACCCATTCCACCCTGCCTGTACTCTCTTCTTCACCTCTCTTCCACACTCACCATTACTCTGAACTTTTGATCCCAAGTACTTAAACTCATCCACCTTTACAAACTCTACTCCCTGCATCCTCACCATTCCTCTACCCTCCCTCTCATTTACACACATATATTCTGTCTTAGCCCTGCTGACCTTCATTCCTCTCCTCTCTAAAGCATATCTCCACCTCTCCAGGGTCTCCTCAACCTGGTCCCTACTCTCATTACATATCACAATGTCATCTTCAAACATCATAGTCCATGGGGCCTCCTGTCTAATCTCATCTGTCAACCTGTCCATCACCACTGCAAATAAGAAAGGGCTCAGAGCTGATCCTTGATGTAATCCCACCTCCACCTTAAACGTAAATCTACCACTACAAAATATCTTTCTGCCCCGCAACTTCTTTTTTCTTTTTGATTCCTACTTCCCCACTACCTGCCAAGTATAACATACAAATCTCTTTACTTAATCGTACTACTCCTCAGTTTATCCCCCATTCTTCTGCTGCTGTTGGGCCATCTCTCATCCTACCATGACTCTGTAATGGCTCTCAATATCTCTCCAACTCTTTCCCAACCACCTATTCATACTTCCACCCTACACTCTCCACACATTGCAGTAAACCTGTTTAATGTAGCCCCTCACCTTTACTCCAAACATAGACTGATTCATCACCATTTCAACTCAAACCAAAATAAAATTAAGTGGAAAAATGCTTTGCAAAAACTGTATCACTAATTCCCCAATATACTAAATTCCTTCAAGGAGGAGGCATTCATGCTAATCCTGTCCCCACCAGGCACAAAGAACATCAACACATTTCTTTTCCACACATTACTCTAACCATGCAGTAGTCAACTCCCAACTCCAGTAATCTAACGTTTGCTGCTATAAATGTTAGAAGCATAAGCAATAAAAGTGCTGAACTACATGTCTGGATTACCCAACATAGGTTCATAGGAGGTTACCTGGCTAATGGTTCTACAGCCTTTACAAGCCTAGCTATATTTATCCCGAGTTGCCCCATTTTTTGGTGGTTAGGTGAGTGAAGTTTGTCTATGGTAGTTAATACCAAGTTCCTCTGTATAGCTAGGACATGGGCACCCCCGGGAGTGAATATGCTGTCACCCATCCATTGATCTATGTTGCGTTTGAAGAGGGTCAGGGAGCAGCTATGTTTCAAGTTAAATGGAAGCTTGATAGTCTCATTGTAACTGAAACTTGGCTTAAACCCAGCATAAATGACTCAGAAATTACACCTTCCAGCTATAATACCATCCGTAATGACTGTCCGTATAAAGAGGGGTGTTGGTATTGCTTTAATATTTCCCAACAACTACTACATTTCCCCTTACAACAAACAAATATCAAAATTCAGTTCAGCAGAGCTTGGTATTGCTTTCATGAAATTAAACAATTATAAACAGATATGTATTATTGTTCTTCACATCCCACTTGGCAATAATACAGCTATACTGGAAGATATAATATATTGCATATCCATAACAGTTCCACAAGAAAAAAATACTACTAGGTGATATGAATCTTGGTTGTTTGGCCATAATCTCTAACTCCCCTACATCTAGAATGAACTTGGTTTCATATAACTAATTAATAGCCCCATGCATTATTAGCATCAGACCCTAGCAAATAGACCACCACAGGTACAATGTGTAACTGCCTCAGTGATCATCTCCTACTCCATACAACCACATATGTCACACATCCACTTAAGTAGCATGTTTATAAAACAACGCACAATCTTTCCAAGTTTATAGTAATTTAGAGGGAAACTCAGTCATGGCAGTAGAAAAAAGGGTAACAAAAGAAAGGGTCATTTGTTGTTAAAATTATAATGGAACATTGCAAAAAAAGGGGAAGAATCTAAGTATGGCGTGGATAGATTACAAAAAAGCATTTGATAGTACCCCACATTCATAGATAAGAGTGCTTAAAATGTATAAGATGCATCATACCCTGATCGATTACATTACAGCGACCATGAAACAGTGGCAAACCACTTTGCAGATAAATCATGATAAAGGACAATTTATTATTCCAGGGATAAAAATTCAAAGGGGGATATTCCAGGGTGACTTTCTGTCACAGCTGCTCTTTTGTCTTGCCCTTAACCCATTAAGCTGTTTACTTAACAGACTAGGTTATGGTTATAATATAACTCCCAGAAAACAACAAAGTGCAAAGACTTCTCATCTTCTTTTTGTGGATGATTTAAAACTGTAAAGTTCATCAGAAGAGGAATTGACAGCACAACTGCAAATTGTCAAAACTTTTTTCAGATGCAGTAAGAATGTCATTTGGCCTTGATAAATGTGCAAAAGTAGCCATTAAAGCAGGAAAACATCAGCCTGGGACAGGAGTGTGATATAAAATAACTTGAGGAAGATGGAGTGTATAAATATTTGGGAATTGATGAAGGATCAGCAATAAAACATGAACAAATCCAAATAAAACGTAGTAAGGAATATTTTAGAAGACTGTTACTGAAAACAGTGCTGACATCTAGGAGCAAAGTCCAAGCTATAAACCAACTTGCTCTTCCTGTCCTAACTTACGGTTTTGGAGTGACTGACTGGCCCCAAAGGTGTTGGATTGTTTGGACAGGAAAACAAGAAGTATACTTCATGCTTATCAAATGATTTATAAAAATCAGTGTATACCAGGACATGCAGGTAGGTGCCTTCTTTGAAGGTTAGGCGTCGGGCTGGCAACTCGGCACTGTAAAAATACAATGCCAATCTTTAGCAGACTGGAGTTCCACTGTGGTGACCCCTAACCGGGAAAAGTTGAAAGACTGAAATGTATACCAAGACTATATATTCCTCGTTCTGAAGGAGGTATGGGCCTTCTCAAAATTGATTACGTGTATAGATCTGCAATTGTAGGACTGTATACTGTATACATATTTGCTGACCTTACAATACTCAAACGTAGAGATAGATTTAAAACATGAGGAGAATAAGTCAAAGATGACTTCCCTGCTTAGTTTAGCAAAAGCTTATCAGTGTCAAGTGGGAATGGAAATCACATCTGAAGTAGATAAAAATCAGGCAGCAACTAAATGTGCCAAAAAGCAAAAATAAAAAAGAATATAAGGTGAGGGATCAGATGAGAAGGCAAGAAATGTGGAAAATGCATAAGTATAGTTGCAAGTATAGAAACCTATTGAAACAATCTCATGTTGATCAGGATCGAACACATGAGTGGTTAAGAAGAGGTGAATTTCAACCAAAAGGTAAAAGGTTAATATTGGTGACCCAAGATAGTGGAGTACATACACACTGGTTTACAAAGTCCATTGAACATGTGGAAGAAACAGACAAATCTAGGTTTTGTAAAACAGAATTGGAAACAGTCGCACATCTTGTTGCTGGTTGTGATATACTAATGGCAGAAGTACAATATACTGAAAGGCATAACATTGCCAACATAGAACATGTAAATGGAAATCTCCGTAAGGAGAGATTTTCATTTCCTGCAATGTAGTGCGGTCTCAGAGTTGGTATATTTAAGTAGCTGGGGATGTGGGGGACGCAGCCCTCCACATGGAGGGTGCAGGGGGGCTTACCCCCTTGCTTAAACCCATTAGGGTACTTTTTTTTTTAATTTTTGTTGTTTTTTATAAGTTCGATGTTTGAAGACATCGACTATATGGTGTCGACCATATGGTGTTTTCAACCATCGATCTTATAATATAGACACAAACATTATAATCTTGAAGTATCACGTAAGCCATAAATCATTACAGAAAATGATGACGTTTACATCACATGGGATCAACCACTATCAACAGTTCAAAAAATATATGCGAGAAAATCAGATATAGTATTCAGTGAAAAGAAGACAAAAGTAGTATTAATCACTGAAATTGCTACACCCAGTGACTCCCGTACAGACAGACACAAAGTCATAAAATACCAGGATTTGCAGGCAGAAACGAGGACAATGTGAAAGAAGGATACCCAGACAGTTCCAATAGCAGTAGGAGCAATGGGTCTTATAAACAAGAATTTAAAAAAAACAAGTAATCTCCGTGGTATCCCTGAAGTCTCAGAACAACCCACTGAAGTGTAGTGGGTCCAAAAACAAAACAGTCTAAGAAACTTCTCTGTGTGGAAGATTTTCAATCCATATATTTCTAGTTAATCACTGTATATTAATCAGATCAGACAATAGTAGTAGAAGTAGCGAACGTAAACTCGTCTTGTCAAAACAAAACAAAAAGTAATAATAGAAAATATATAATTGTACAATGTATTAAGCAGAAAGTAAAAAAGATTAGATGTATGGCTTCCGAGGTCAGTACTAGGCTAGCTGCCCTTGTGAGCCATTGTAAGCCTTGCCAATTTCCCTTTTGGTGCTCAAATTAACCTCTTCCATTTGGTGTTAGATTGGCCTTACCCATCCCATCATCAGTACTTATGTATTACCCGTAATGACATACCATAGATAATTTGATGGGACCCATGTATGGGATAAAGCATTTAGAAGTTGCCTCTGTCCATTAGTAGTACAGGGGGCAGTCCTGGGGTAAATTTTATGGAGCAGCCATGGCTTGCATTCATCTGTGCAAACAATGGGTGCTTATTGCCAAGGTGGTAACTATGACTTTATGAGCAGCATAGCACAGCTAGAGGGTGTTTTTAGGACTAGACAGTAATCCAAATGCACACTGCATCTCATCATATAGCTGTAGGTAGATGATGGCAATTTTAAGATCGATGTCTTTCCTATCTGGGTTCAACTTGTAGGATGTCAGATCAGACTCTAATCTGAAGCCTGACAACTTCCAAAAAATTCAGCCCAATGGGCTCCTCCGTCTCTACCCATAACCTCCCTTTCCATCAGAACTACCTCAGATGTAGTTTGCTGCCATTCTGTTCAGTGATTCATTTGTGTACTCCATGGAGTATCCTGTTCTGGCTATTTGTTTTGCTAGAGTTAAGGCCTTTTTCTCTACCCTAGTTTTCTTTTTGTGTGAGCTAGGTAGCTGATTGCGAGAGTTAGTGTGTGTGTTTGTATTAGGTGTAGATTTAGTGATTTGCTGAGTAAATTGTTTTTTATCACCTGGTGTTAGGGCTGTTCTTGTTGTGATTTTATGTGTGTTAGGATTAGTTTAGGTAGGTGAAGGTTAGTTTAAAATAGATAAACATTATAAAAAGTGTTGCATGTGGCCACAAGTTCCTATCTCAGGGTACCTATGAGAAGTGTGTCTATTATCGCAGGCTGCTCATCTTGAGTCCCTTCAATTTGCTATTTGTGAGGGCTTTGGCTCTCACACCATTTATGAGAAGAGGACAAAGATGATGTTGAAGGGTCTCATTGCTTTGGGAAACTCTTCTTCAGCCTCCTCTAGTAAAAGGGAAAAGTTGAGTCAAAAACAGGGTGCTAAGGATGCCAAAGTCTCTAAGGGGAACTGTAAGTAGTTCCCTTCCTCCTCTGCTGTTGCTGTGTCTGGTCTATCAGTTCTGAAGGTCTCAAGACCCACGGATGCCCCGGTGGTCTTGGCTCTGTTGTCTGCTCCATCACCGCAGAGCCAATCACCATCAGGGCTGGTACCTCAGAGCCAATCTCCTTCATCTCCCATGCCTCGGAGCCAATCTTCTTCAGCTTCCTTACCTTGGAGCTGGTCTCCTTCAGCTCTGCTTATGGGCAAGGCTCCTTCCCCATGCAATTAGCATGCTAAGCCCTTTCCTGGCAAGAGGGGCTCCTTCAGGGCAGACCTTTTCTCCCTTTTACCATTCTACTCCAAAGTAGTTTTCCTCCCCATCTCCACCTCAGATCCAGACTTCATTGACCTGGATTTGTAAGCTGGAGCCATTACCTAGTCAGTGATCTTCCAATATCCTTCGGTGGCTTCCTTAGCTTAGTCATCTTAGTTCATTGGATGCTTGAAAACACTGGAATTGAAGCAGTTGATGCAGCCCTTTCTACAGGCACATATGGAGTTAAGTCTCCACCCATCACCTCTGGGCCCTCATCCCAAAGCTATGGCTCTTTTACTCTGGTTTTCCTGGGGCCTTATGTAGCTGAGGTCTTCAGAGCCTGTTGTCTTCCTTCCTTAGTATCAGATCTGACAGCCTGGCCAATTTTGAGTCTGATACCTTCTTTAGTTTCCTCCACTCTGGTGATGTATAAGTCTGGCGTAGATCCTGAGGCTAAACTATTGAGATGGGAGTCTACAGGTCACATTCAACAATTCCTGTTTTGGGGTTGTCCCTTCTACTTACAGCTATGCTCTTGATAGTTTGGCCCTGGTCTCAGAGTTGGGGCAGGGAGGAGTGCTTACTGATTCCTGTGGGTCCTTCGGGGTCTTTGGACTTTAGGTCTAATGTCTCTGGTCAGCCTGGTTCTGCCTCATCTCCCTCTTCAGTGTCTGCAGTTTTGACTGCTACTCAGCTTGCTGTGGGACATCTCACCTTGGGTGGCCTCCTTGTAGGGCCCGTAGTCTCTTCCTTTCCCCCAGAGTCTCCGGGCTGGGAAGTTTCAGGTAAGAGACAGTGCAAGAGGAAGTACCTGGACTCACCTAAAGAATCCCTTACTGAAGATGCTGACGTCAAGGAAGTAGAGAAACCCCCAAACCCCCCACAAAGATGCTTCTTTTAGCAATCCTTTGGAGCTCCTTCATCAGCATGGGGGTTGGACTGCTAAGGCCCTTTCTCCAGATGAGTTGGTGTTTTTGGAGGCCTTCATACTGGACCCATCCACATCCTGGGTGGTTCTCCATCCAGATGCACTTATTGACTATTGTCCCAGAGAGACTGAAAGGAGCCTGATATGGTGGAACCTATCCCCAAAAAGCCAGAGAAGATCCTTGCCCTTCTTAAGGATCAGCAACACCTAACAAAGGGTACTGCTGTGGATGCAGTCATTGTGGCAATGGCCACAAAGAAGGACATTTCAGAGAGAGTTCTTTAGTTCACCCTCAGCAGTCCACCCTGCAATCCATTGCTAACATGTCTATTTGTCTGATTTCTAATGCAGTTGATGGCACACCCCAGACATCTGGCACCATCATCGCTATGCATCACCAAGCTTGGATGAAGTTTTGTGCCTTTGAAAACTCCTTTAAGGCACCCTTAATCAGTACCCCATTTGATGGCTCATTACTTTTTGAGCCAAAAGTTAAGGACACTTTAACCAGGATTGAGCAAGATGGAAAGACAATGTCTGCCATTGGAGTTCATTTTGCTAGCCCTCAAAAGACCTTTTCTTGGAACCAGAAAGGGGGGAAATGTCTCTTTTTCAGGAAATCACAGCAGTCCTTTCAAGAAGCTCCTTCACAGGGTTCCCCTAGTGTTGGCGGGAGCCGCAAAGGATGCCGCCCTCGCAGCAGGGGTGGTCTGCAGAATCAGGGCTTCTGTGGAGCCTTCTCTGCAAGGCCCTTTCAATGACATTAAAGGGTTGTCTAATTGTCATGCTCTGGAGGCAGTCAAAGGTCGCCTGGCTCTACACATGCAAGCTTGGGAGGTCATCACCTAAGATGCATGGGTGTTAGGAGTCATATCCAGGAGGGTATTCAACTCCATTTTTACAAATTCCAATTATAAATCCCAAATGGTTTCCAGATGTGCCACCCCATCAGAGAAGAGCGTCAGCCATTGAAATTCAGAAGCTGCTAGCAAATTAAGTCACCCAAGAAGTCCCACCAGACCAATGAGGCTACTCAAGGTTCTTTTTGGTTCCAAAGAAAAACAAGGACCTCAGGCCAATCCTGGATTTGAGCAAGTCAAATCAGTTTGTGAAGCACACCATGTTCTGGATTGTCGCAGTGCAGTCCATTCTGCCTCTATTGAGGAAGGACGACTGGATGTGCTAGAATAATCTCAAGGACACTTACCATCATATAAAGATTGTGAGGCAGTCCAGGAAATTTCTGCAGTTCCAGCTAGGGGCAGATCATTTCCAGTTCAAAGCATTTCCCCCCGGATGTTCACCCTGGCTCTGATTGCATGGGCTACAGGTCTTTCCTTATCTGGACAATAACTGCCCCCATAAGAACATTCCTAGTCATGGCTAGGGAAACCTTACTCCAGCTGTGCAATTTCTCAGGGATCATAGTCATCTACCAGAAGTCCAGTCTCCATCCCGTTCAGACCCTAGAGTTTATAGGCTGCCACTTGGACCCCATCTCCCAAATTGCAGAATGTACAGAGTATCAAACCTTCCATGTCTGGGAGGTTCCCTGCTTTCTTACAGGAAACCTCCAGCTTATCTTCTTCTCAGACCTTTAGGCCACATGGCCACCACCTGTTTAGTTATCTTGGCCAGGTATCACATGAGGGCACTGCAGTGGCCTCTAGTGGTACACTGGTCATACTTAACTCATCTGAATGATTTTCTCATTCTTCTGTCCAGTCCTTGTCAAGATCAAATCAAGTGGTGGTTGGAGTCTTCCTTGTTGTCCAGTGAGAGACCATTTGTCTTCCCCCTCCTCAGACCATGGTCCTGATGGATGCCTCTCTTCTAGGGTGAGGGGGGCAGCATTATCGAAGGGAGGACTATCCAAGGGACCCGGTCTACTATCAAGGCCAATCTGCACATCAATGTTTTGGAGATGGAGGCCATCCTTCTTGTGTTTTAGGCTTTTCAGGATGTTCTCCCCAAGGGTGTGATTTCTGTCCAGACAGACAATATGTCAGTTGTCTGGTACCTGAACAAATAGATAAAACCCATTCTTCCTTTGTCAGGAGGCCATGAGGAAAAGGCAATGGGCAATTTTCTCACAGCAATTTCTGATTGCAGTGCATATCCCAGGGAAATCCAGCATGTTGATGGACAGTCTGAGCAGAAATATTCTCCTTTCTCACAAGTGGTCCCTGAATCTGAGGGGTGCTCTTTGGATTTTTTAGCTCTGGGACACCCTGTGAAGTGACCAGTTTGTGTCCCTGTCCTTCACCAAGTGCAGCAGCTATTATGCCCTAGTTCCTTCTCAGGGGCAGTCACCCAGGGATGTTAGCCTGTATGCTTGGCTGTGAGGTCTTCTATATGCATATCCTCTGACCCTATTAATAATGAAGTTTCTTCAGAGAGCAGCCTGTTGCAGTGCAACTATAATCCACATTGCCTCCTTTTGGCCTTGCCAGGTGTGGCTCATCTTTCTTTATCCTCTTCTGAGGTACCCTCCTTGGGACCCAGATCTCATTCTGGGCCTGATTTCTCATCCAGTGGGGCTGGATCTGCCCAACCTTTAGACACTCAGGTTAACTGCATGGTTTCTCCAAGTCCCTTGATGGCCATGAATCCCAAGCTGTCAGCAGAGTCATACATGTCTCAGTTTCTTCCCAGAAGATGTTTACCTGTAAGTTGGATGCTAGTAAGTGGAAATGCTTTGCATGTTGTGGGCTGACTTTTAGGTTTGGATCCTTTCTCAGTTCCATTGGAGGGCATCCTGGACTTTCTCATGGATTTGTTTAACTCAGCATCCAGTTATTCTACTATTAAAGTGCAATTGGCAGCTATATCCAGTTTTCACATTTGTAGAGATAATGTGCAATTGGCTGCCCTCTAAGATCTTGAAGGCTTTTCCCAAGGGAATCTTTTTGAATTGCCCTCCTGTCCGAGACCCTGTGTCACCTTGGGACTTGCCTTTCATGCTCCAGGTGCTGGCAGCATCTCTTTTTGAACCTGCTGCCACCGTCAGTTTAAAGTTGTTATCTTGGAAGGCTTTTTTTTTGGGAGGCCATTACTTCCACCAAATGTGTCAGAGCTGTAGACCCTCTCTTCAGTCCCTCCCTCCCTGTTTGGTCTTTTCATAGAGACGTAGTGTCCCTTAGTACAGATCCTGCTTTTCTGCCTTAGATGGTGTCAGAGAATAATTTGAACCAGTCCATTTATCTCCCTGTATTTTTTCCCAATTTCCCCAACAGAGGCAAATATCTACTGTATTTTCTTGATGTCCGTAGGCAACTGAGGTTTTATTTCTGCAGAACAAAGTCCATTAAAAAATCTAATCAGTTATTTGCTTCCTTTTCTAAGACTTGACTGGGTGTGACTGTATCTAAGTACACCCTCTCCAGATGGCTATCTGATTGTATTGTCTTTGGGTATAGTTTGAAGGGAGAAACCTTTGCTTCACAAACCCAAAAGTCATTCTACTGGAGCTATGGCTACTACTTTTTTTTTCTCCAAAGCTGCTTTGAATGACTTCTGTGTAGCTGCTTCTTTTTCTGGGTCATCATACGTTCATATTGTACTGCAAATTGGATAATCAGTCGAGGTCTAGGGCTTTGTTTGCTTCCATTGTAATATCCTTCTGTAAGACTGCTTTAGGGTGTTGGGCTCTGTCCCACAGGTTGAACTCATATGGAAAAAACAGCATTGGATGGGGAAGTTATGTAGTCACTGTATCAATAGAGTCATGTTGTCCGTTTCCATCTAGTTCAACCTCCCCTTCCTTCCTGCCCCCACCTTTGTGGTGACATTCTTGTTCATGAGATGACTGAGCTGGGGAGATTGTTTCTCCTCTTTTCTTGTTGTTCTAAATCTCTCTGTTTCTCCCTACAGGGCCTAGGTCCTGGTTTTTATATAGAAAGATAGGGAAACTCAGCCTGGGGTAGTTCTGGTAGAGGAGTGGAGGTTTATTGGTAGAGAAGGCAGAGCCTGGCAGGTTGAAGTTTTTGGAAGTTGGCTGACATCATATCTGAGTAGATCGGACAACCCACAGGTTGAACCAGACGGAAACAGACAACACAGATCTATCATTATGATGAGTACATAACTTGCATTTTCACTTGTAATGCTGACTAAACTAGGTCTGTGTGAAGGAAGAGATATAAGTACAGATGTAGGTTAAGATGGCTACATATGTACAGTGCACTTTACTCTGGCTCAGAGCTAAGCACAGCAGCATGCTAAACCACCCTAAAACATCCATTTATTGCAAAGGAAAACAGCTAGAGAAAGCTCAGTAAAGCACATTAACCAATAGCAATAAGCCAGAATTTTATGTCATTAGCAATCACAAACCAAGAGCTAGTTTGGTTTTTCTTCTGCCACCAGGAAAAAAACAATAATAAATTCAATGCAATATTACTAAAATGATTTTTAGTTTGTTGATCTGGAAAGTCTGACTGGTCCAAAAAAGCCCCATTTTTCAGCAGAGACCAGGAGCGACAATCTCAAAACTTTTACAAAAATACAATACTTTGGAAGAATTTACAAAAAATTTGCATACAACTGATTATTAAAGTCTGAAACAGAGACAAAAATCAGTAATTATACAAGGTTACCAAATAGTTTAGTACCATTTCAAACAATGCATATGCTGGTAAAGTGCAAACATGGCAAATTACTAAAAATAGTAGATAGGCAGCACTGGTACCGTTGATACTAAAATATGAGTGCAGGCTGTGCTTATAGTGGAGTTTGAGGAACAGTATCAAAGTTACACCAGATCTATAAGCTTGATGGGAAAAGAGATGCACATAAGGCTCTCCTTTGGGAAAGGAGAAAGTAGATGTAAAGATGTAGAGAAAAATGGAAGAATGTGATGTTGTAGGATGGATAGGGTGATATATTTAGATGGCAAAAGCTTAAGGGAAGCACAGAGAGGTCGAGAGGCAATAGTGGATGACAAAAATATAATAAAAAAAGAAGTTGGGTATAAGAAATGAGAGAGAGAAAAATAAAAGAAAAGGAAATTACAAAAGATGCAAGAAAGGAAGAGAGATGGCTTTCATCAGAATAAGCTTAGATATCATAGGGTGCTAACAGAAGTACAAGATTTCTTTTAGATTCAGTTACATAAATCTAACCTAGATAAGAGTTTACTTAAAGCGAGTTTTGTTTCCAACAAGAATTAAGAATGTTAATGTTCATCTAGGCCCAAGTGGTGATCTACCTTTAGTCTTAGGTGCCATTAAAGCACCTTCATCTATAGTATATTATTTTAATCACCACCAGTCAAAAAGAATATAAAGTTATGGAATCCAGCAAATAGATTGAGCCTGATTAGGGTGTGGCTTGATACTTGGCATGCAGTCAAGCAAAAAGTCATAGAAAACAATGCAATCAGATAAGCAGTAGAAAGTTTATTATAATGCAGTATGCAGTTTTAGATGCTGAACTGGAATTGCAAGACCGCATTCATGTCTAGTGTACCATAACTGATGGCAGTATGAACAAAAGATGATTGACTTCAATAATTGGTTTAGTTTCTGGTGTCATTCCAAAAGGTTACAGTATTTGTCAGCATGGGATATTATGGTCGGTAGACTACATTGCTTTTCTAAGGATGGTGTGCACCTGCCCCCTTCTATGTTTTTGAATATTGGCTAAAACATTGTCCACCCCACAGTGCCTTTTTTTAGGCAATGCCAAACTGACAAATCATCCGACATAGCAAAACCAAGCCAAGGGAATCTAAAGGTGTTACTGCTCTATGCCAGAAGCCTAAGTAAGAAACTCCACTCCTTCCAAGCTGTCCACACCCTGGAGAATCTGGACATCTGTGTAGTTACTGAGACATGGTTTAAAGCCACAGAAATCATCCCAGCAGTACTGCAGTGCCTTCCACTCATTCAAGCCAACTGCCGCACAGGCAGAGACCAAAGGTGGAGTTCTTTCAATCAATATCAGCAGCAAACTCACCTCAAGGCTAGTTAAACAGGATGACACAATTGAGCTTCTCAATGTTCAGATTTCTATAGGCAAAGTCCCATATATCCTTGCAAGCTATAGTTTATCCTCTGTGATGCAAGAAATCCATATCTTGTACTTGGACTTACTGGAGGGCCTCACCATTCAACCCAATACCATATTCATAGGCACCTTCAACTACCCCACTATAAACTGGGGTATTTACACAAACCAAAACTTACAGGCCCAGAGATTCCTGGACTTTCTAAATATAAACACCTAGAACCAGATTGTCCATACACCTACTAGGGTTGCAAACATCCTCAAACTGGTACCATTCAGTCATGGGAAAACACTGTACACCCCCAGTGTAGTGTCCTTTCTGGTAAGGTCAAACCACAAAGCTGTCTCCTTCATAGTAAAAATCCATTCTGTGACTCTGGCTAACACCTTACATTTAGGAATTGTTATAAGGCAGACTTCCTACTACTAAGTGCTAACCTATCAAAGTTTTAAGCCCAACCAAACCCTGAGAACACATGTGTATGTGCAGAATTGTTCAATTGCTCAAAGAAACCTTGTACAATCCCCAGGAAATGCCATAAAACAACTCCCCCCACACACACACTACCACTTGGGAAAGGGTCGTAGATGTACTCGCTAAGGCCAGAAATACTACATTGAGGGGTCCCAATAATATCCAGGATGCCTCCTAAATATCCTGAAACATAACCTGTTGGGACCACTGAAGTCGCTGTTTAACCATAGTTTCCAGATAGGGTTTGTGCCACATGAATGGAGAATCCCTGTACACAAGGGTGGACCAGCCATCAGTGGAACCTGGGAACTATACACCCATATGTTTCAGTAGTCTTAAATGCAAAACCATGGACATAATTATCATGGAAGTGATTATTAAGGGCATAAAAAAACGTCAAACAGTGGATCCAACTCAATTTGGTTTTGTTAAGGGCAGATCATGCCTACTCATCCCGGTGGACTTCTTTGTGAAGGTCACCAAGACAGTGGTTGAGGGCCAAATGGTGCATACTGCCTACTTTGACCTGGCTAACGTATTTGATACAATACCTCATTTGAGCATTGTAAACAAACTCATGGTTATAGGCATCAACCCTTATGTTAAGTGCTGGATAGCTGGCTAGCTCTCAAATAGGACCCAGGAAATTAGGATGGGATGACTACCTCTATAAAGAGGCCAGTCCGTCAGGGCTCTGTGCTGGGTCCTCTTCTTTTTGTCATCTATTTTCAGAAGTTAAGGCCAGCATCATGGGCCTGTGGCTGACCAAGTTTGCAGATGATGGCAAACTAGGAGCAATCATAGAATCCCACCAAGACAAGAACATCCTACAGGAAGGACTAATGCAGACAAGGACTGCATAATATTTGGGAAGTCAACCACCCTAGGAAATTACCTCATCAGAAACATGCCTAAGAGTAGAACCAGTAGTCAGGGATTGGGTACATATATAGATAGTAATTTGGCTTTAACCATTATGTGCCTAAGGCAGTAAGGAAATCATTCTGTATTGCTCACAGGCATGGCATCTTGGTCCAAGGAAGTCATCTTTCCACTGTATTGGGCCCTCATCAGGCGCATAACTAAGTACAACCCCCCTTCAGTATGTCCTTGACCAGGCGCTTGCAACAACTAGAATGTTTACAGAGGCTCCTCACAAAAAAAAAATAACTGGCATAAACAGCATTTCCTATGAGGATCATCTTAAAGTCCTTTCTCTATTCTATGCTTTCTACAGACTGCTAAGAGGCAATCTATTCCTGTCATGCAAGGTGTGATGTCCCGTTTCTGGGCCAATAATCAAGGACCCTGAATCTTCACCACTGACACTGGAAAGGGATGTTCACTTTGAACAAAAATAGATACACACAGTATTCCAGATGCAGCTCTCTGCATCAAGCACAATTTCCCTTAAGAAGACACAGGGAACACACTCAGTCCAATGTCTAAATTTCTCTCTGTCTTTCTCTGTCTCCCTCCAGGTCTCCAGTAAGACTCTCCACTGGCACAGCTATAGAGTTGAGTCTTCAGCTGAGTGTCCAAGCCAAGTCCTCTAGCACCCTCTCTGTGAAACCAGTGCTTCATGTCCCTGCTGCAAACAGCTGACACACACACTCTTTGAGATTTGATTTTCACACACACACACACACACACACACACACACACACACACACACACACACACACACACACAAGATGTTCTACTTTTGCCCCCTTCTTCCCAGATTGTAAGGTAGTTGCTGCTACCAGACACTACAAAGCCAGTTACTCTAAGGCTGTTACAGGGGTACCCAATTATACCGAGTGAAATTAATTACTATAAATGGTAGTGTTTTGATCCATGCAGTAAAGTGTTCAGGAGTGTCCACAGAGTCACCAAATAGATATGAGTACTCACAAAGGTTAACATGTTCTCTAAAGGACCAGCCACAATGAAAAGTTTAAATATAATTAATAATAAATAGTAAAAGAACATAACAATATTAAATATCTATTTATAATAAACACCAGAGTTTCAATCACAGGAAATATTAAAATAACAGAGATGAATAGATTCATGCAGATGCAGAAAAACAGTACTTAACTAATCTCACTATATTTTCCTGACTGATCTAAAGAATTACTATACCCTGGTCACTTACTAGAGCAAAGCAAGATGAAGTAGGTGAGGGGTCCTTCCTTGTTAGGTTCCAAAAACAGTGTTGTGAGACTTCAGTCTTATCTGGTATTAAAATATTTGACTTCTGGTTCCCATGCTACCCCCTTTCATAGAAACTGACCCAGAATCTCGCACATATATGTCAATAATACATACAGATATTTGCTAAGATCTGTTGCAGCTTTTGGAAGTCATAAAGCAATAAAACACTTCCACTCTTCCAACAGAAGCTAATAAACCATTTTCTGGCACAGACATTTAGTCTCTGGCTGCAGTCAGAAGTGTAAGATACAACTTTTATGGTCTAAATTAAATACTTTCTTACTATTTTTCAAAGATAGCTGGACTGAGATTAACCTCTTCTCTTCCAGTATCCTCTGTTAACATATATACATTTCCTCAGTTACCACAGTACAGTATGTTGTATATTTATTTTCTGTCCAGCAGGACACACTGCTGATACATTTCTAATGCAAGCAACTTTGTAAATACATTTTCAGCATCTGTACAAATCAGTGTGATATACAAATGACATATAATTTACAAAATTCCAGCTAGCTATGCTGGCATATGTTACACATCCACTGCCCTACTTCTCCTGGCATAGCTGGCAATACCTCACATCATCACAAAAGGTATTTTTGGATCCCAGTCTGATGGACCTTTTGCATATACCGCAGAACAAATAGAAAAATGAATAGCATCAGAATTACTTGGGATTTAAACTTTTTGCTTGCAACATAAATAGGACACAGTGGAGGGACAGGTATGTATCTCAGAGAATTCCCCTTCTCTGGAACAGGCTTCCTATCCATGTGAAATAGAGCTCTTCCTTAATCTTATTCAAGAGAAACCTGGACCAGAGAATGGGAAATCAGAAATACACCCCAGTTCAAGCACTTATGTGAGTAATGGATAGAGGCAGTCCGGAAATCTTGCCAATCTTACATGCACTCCTTAAAATAACCTGTAAGACACACAAACTTACAGGATACAATTGGATGCTTGGCTAGGCTTATAAAGGGCCTAGTGGTCATTAGCTTGGAATATACCTATGAATAACTGTTTAACTGCAAGCAGGTAAGAAAACAGTGACCTATATATTATAATGTTTAACTGGAAGTCAGTCTGAGAAGGCAAAATAACTGCTCTGCCTGCCAGCATAGATAGATAAAGTTGTATCTGTTAAGAAGCTACACAATTATTATAATGAGACATAGTGAGCCATAGTAAAATTAACTCAGGACATAACATGCTTAGTAGAGAATCACTCTTTACCATAGTTTTGCATTCCATAATTACACCTGTCAGGGAGATTTGGAAAAGGATTTGTTAATGTATTCATATCACATTTTGTCTGAATGAGTCAGACTGTGTCTGTTTGCAGTTCATTGATCATTCATTACAACCAAAATGACATTAAGGCCAGGTGCCAGATTAATAGCTAAGCAAAGGAATGTGTGTGCCTTACCACTTTTTGTTTAGTGATGAGAGTTATCTTCGAGTAGAAAGTATCTGCTAGGCTTTATATCATAGTTGTCTTACCCTTTAGTCTGTAGACAGAACTTAAGTTACTGACCTTGGATTGTATGATGCTGGTACATGTGTTGTAGTGTAATGTAAGAGGATCATTGTGAGTGCTAATCCAGTTTTCTTTCTACAGCTCAAAGACTAAATCTACCTGCCGCAAGCATGATCAGCGGATAACTTTGCTGGCTTGGTTACATTTTACTTAAGAGATTTTCAGTATTCTTCCACAAAATTAGATTGCTCATCACTGAACTGCAAAGCAAAAAAATGTTACTGCCACTGCATTTTGTTTTTATTACTGAATATAACATCCTAAAAATCATGTGCTCTGTTGGTGTTTACAAAGAAAAGTACTCATTTTAAGAAACGCTACAGAGAAAAAAAAATAATCTAAGACCCTTGTATTTAGGGGCAGTTTTAGGTGTTGAGCCGATTCTCCGCTGGAATCCAGAATCTTCTCTCTTTAAAAACTACCATGTAAATCCTTCACATAATGCAGAAATAGCAGCAAATAAAGAAATGTTTGCTGTAAGAGTGTTTGCTGTTAGAAGCTGAGTACAAGCCTAGACTTGTTTTGGAATTTTCTGTCGGTATTAGATTTCTTTTGTTTTCTGAATTGGGGTGTGACAGTCTCAGATACTTGGTGCTTTCTGAAGCAAGGGTATCAGAGTCAGAATGACCCATGCTTGCTATAGTGTAATAAAAAGCTACCAGCAGTTATTCAGATGTAAAGAAAACAGTATACTCAGGTTATTTTCCTTTTTAAAATCTGCCTTTGTGTGAAAAGGCTCCTCATATCACAGTGGGAACTTTGAAAAGATGCACTTTTATGTGAGTTCATGTTCTGCCATGTACCGTACCCTAGTTTGTACCACATTAGTTTACCTCTGTCCAAAATTCTATTTGTGCTGGATATCTGTAGATAATACAACCATATGTCTGAAATCTCACATTGCCTACCCCATAGATGGTACTTCAAAAGACTGGTTATTCATTCATAACTTTTCAAATACCTGTTTAATTTTATTAAGGGTCATGGGGGGAGTTGAAACCAGTCATGATAATCAACAAGCATAAAGTAGAGAAGTACTTTTGGTTGGGATGCCTGCCCATACACACACACACACACACACACACACACACACACACACACACACACACACACACACACACACACACACACACACACACACACACACCTACAGATAGTTTAGAATATCAGACAGTCCCCAGTCTGCCTTTCTTCTGGTTGTGGGAGAAATCCAAGACCCATTGAAGTCCCACCTAGACACAGGCTGGATATGCAGAGTCCACACAGAAGGTACCTCATACACAAACAAATTTGGAGAACCAGGAGCTGTGATACAGTAATGCTAACTGATGTAGCAATGTGCTTCCTGACTGTAAAGATTACAAATTGCTTACATTGTATAACTGCTTTGGAATCATGAAGCCCACCTGTTGCCTTGCAAAATTCACCAATTTTATTTACATGTAACTTTTTATAAATATAACCAAACATGACTACTCAGTAGAAATGGATGATGTTGATGCTAGTTGTAGGTAATAATTCAGCAGAAATGATAGAAACTAATCTCTGAGGAGCTGGAGGTGAATAGACCTGTGCCATCTATCTTTGCATTTTGTTACTAAACACAGAAATTTTAATTCAGTTTTCTGGCCTTGTAGTCTAGTGTGCACACCATTCTACCTGGATAGAAGTATTTCTCTGTATCTTTCTTAAAGAGACATCTGCTTTCTCTGGTAGGTATATACTGTGATCATCATCCTTTCTTCATAGGATTTGCTGTAGTAATACTTTGATAGTTATTTCCCGGAACGTTTCCCATATTTCAGAATCATAGAATCATAGGGGGTTACTGGGCTATTGGCCATAGGGCCTTTACAAACCTAGTCATGTTAAACCTTTGTTCCCTTTTAGACCAAGAGATATAGTCTCTATTACCACATAAATCTTTGATCAGCACCAAATGCCCCTATCCAAGATGGAGATAGGTGAAACCCCCGGGGTAAATTTACGGTTTCCCATCCAGTTGTCCAAGTTGCACCTAAATAGGGTAATTGAGGAGATCTGTTATCTGCTTTACATGAATTGGGAGCTTCTTCCAGAGGAGTTGCAACCTCTGGGAGACACATCTATCTCTCCAGCAAGTCCTGTTAACTTCACAGACTAGGTTAAAGTCCCTAGAATGAGTGAATCTTTTCCCATTTGATTTGCAGATGTGCAGCATTTCTCTTAAGGCTGGGTCCGATACTGCTCTGTAGGCCAGGCACAAGTCTGTATGATACAGAGTGTAATGACAATAACTTCAGTCTGTCCATGTAAATCATGTGATGAAGGTCCTGAATTTTCTTGGTAAGAAACTTCTGAGGTCTCCCTAGCTCCCGCAGGTGTCTGGTGAGATATATACAGAAGGGAGCATTGTACTCTATTATTGGTCTGATGAGGGACAAGTACAGGGGAGTTATAACCTCCCTTGCTTTGGATGCTATGCCCTTACTTATGAGATGTGCAATGTTGAAGGCCACCCTTACCACTGTGGACACATAATGATCAAAGTTAAGGCTATCAACCTGTGTTCCCAAATCTCTCACATCTGGGTTTGAACTAGGGGGTATTATTAATATTATAATTTGCAAGAACAACTGTTTTGCTGAAGGGGTTGATAATGCATTTTTTTGCATTAAGTTTAAGTCTGAGGCTTTAGTACAAATCATTTCTGTATGAGCCCATTTTGTAGTATGTTGACACCGTTGGGGGATTCAGTGAATGCACCCAGTTTGCAGTTAACAGTGAACTTGGTAAGGCATGTGACATCCCTCTTCCGGGCCAGTAATCAAGAAGCCTCAATCCTCACCACTGACACCAGTGAGGGACGTTCACTTGTTACAAAAATAGACACTGACCTTCCTTACCACTTTGAAGGGTCCCTCCCAAGCTGCTTGCAGCTTATTGTATCTAACAGGAATGAGCACTATAACCTGCTGTCCCGCAGCATACACTCAGGCTCGAATATTCCTATAATACCAGACTTTTTTCCTGCAGTTGGACTCCTGCCAGGTTCTCCTGGGTTAAGCCCATAAGTTCCCTAAACTTTGTCCTAAGGTTTAGGACATATGCCACAACTCCTTGTGAAATTCACACTCACCCTCCCACTCATCACAAATAAAATCTAAAGGCCCCCTCACCCAGTGCCCATACATCAAATCAAATGGTAAAAAAACTCTGGCTTCCTGTGGTACCTCTCTGTATGCAAATAGCTGATGGGGCAAATATTTGTCCCACTCTCTCTTAAACTGGTCTTCAAATGCCTGTAGCATGGTCTTTAGTGTAGAGTTTAATATCTCCAGATGACCATTAGTCTGGGGATGGTAGAGGGTGGTCTTTAAATGCTTCACCCCACAGCTCTCAGCAGACAAGCCAACAGGTCTGACAAGAAATTGGCAGCTTTCTCATGGGAAAGATACCCTGCTGAAAATCTCTAACAAAACATTTGCAACCTTCTATGTCTCAATGGAGGACTGAGCCACCACCTCAGGGTATCTAGTAGCATAATATACTTCCACCTGGATATACTTTTTCCCTGTGGAACTTGGGGCTCTCATAAGCCCCACAGTGTCCTTAGCTACCATCTGAAATGGCTCATCAATCACAGGCAAAGGCATTCGAGCAGCTTTGACCTTGTCTCCTGCCTTGCATTGCTCACAGGTCCTGCAGTACCCTATTGCATCCTTTGCAATCCTAGGCCAATAAAAGTTCTGCATAATTCTTCACTTGGTTTGCTTTATGCCCCTATGACCTGCAAAAGGAATGTCATGGGTTATAGCTAGAAGTGCCAGATGGTAGGCTGTAGGCACTACCAACTGCTGTATTACCTCACCCTCTAGCCCTCCCTCAGGGGTCCACTCTGTACTGTAACCCTTTGTTCCACTATACAGACTCCTCTTTTCCTTGAGAATCAGGTACCTCACTAGCTACCTTCCTCAAGCCTCTTAGTGTAGGGTTCAAGAGCTGAGCCTGTCTCAGCTCTACCTTTGTGAGCCTTCCCAGCTCCCCTCCACAGGAAGTTTAGTATCCTCTGACAGTGGTGCCTGACTGTCAGCCTGCGTACATTATGAAAATCATTCCCTATCAGGACATGTGCAGGGATAGCCTCAAAACCACCTACTTCCTTGCTTCTTTTTCCACCCTCCCAGCCGAGGCGAACCCTGGCCAAAGGCATTTGGAATGGGGTCTGTCCTAATGCTCTGACTGTAGTGGACTGCCCAGGCAACTACTGCTCCTCTATAACGGCCGAAGGCTTCACAATAGTTATGTCAGAGGCTGTCTGTCTCTTAGCAGTGGTCTCTTTTCCATCCACTAAGGTGGGATATAAACTCCGGTGATAGTCTGGTACCCCTGTAATCTCCAGACAGCTTTCCACTTTCATACTGTTATTCCCACTTGCTGGCTCCCCACCTTTTGTTCCCCACCTTGCTTCCATGGACATCTGTATGCTACATGACCCATGACCCCACTGGTTAAATTTAAAACATCTAACCCTTGATCCTGGCCATGTACCTGAACTAGTGGCTTCCCCCGTCAGTGGTGGATTCTGTTGAGGTTATTAGGCTGACCACCATGGGTTCCCTTATATCCATATGAAGCAGTGGGTATCCCCAACTTGTACACCGATGCTCTGCTTGCTAAGTAGAGACCCCCTTTTTCCCCACCCCTGGTCTGCCAAACAGATTCTTATGTCCTCAGGCAAAGTGCTATGGGCTTGTTCCCTCGCCAAAATTTCTGACAGCCTTTCAAAAGTGGTGGCCTAATTCCCACTCACCCTCATATCAAGATAATTGCTTAACTCAGCAAAATAATCACATACACTTTCATCTGCCTTGTGTCTATGTGCACAAAACTTCTTTCTGTGTGCTTTAGGTGTTAACTTAAAACATTCCAACAAACATTGTTTAACTTTATCATAGTTTAAGCAATTAGTATCAACCAATTTAGAAACAGCAGTTACATCTTTACCATGGAGTAAGGGGGGGGGGTCAGGAACCATACACAGAGCCCTTGCTCAGCATTATACTGTTTACATACTCAAGTATATGAAAAAAACTATCAAAATTATTACTCTCTGTAAACTGTGGAAAAAAATACTAACCTTTATTGCTTCTGGGCTTTGGTTCTTCCCTTCCCCATTACCTCCAATAGCCTGAAGAAGAGTCAGCATCTCTCTCATGTTGATGCTTCTTTTCACAGACACTGCAGTCCCTCTGCTGATTCTAACTCCATATGTTTTGCCTGCCACAGTGTGTCCACTGATTCTAATTCCAACAGAATGGCATTAAATATACTGATCTCAAAGATATTGCCAATATCCTAGCAGATTGATTCAGTGCCAAGTTCTTCCCCCTCTCACCCCCTAAAGGGCCCATCTCAATACCAAAAGATTGCCGAATTCTGGTAATCACAGCCACACAGGTAAAAAAACGTACTCTCCAAAGATAAGAATACAGCATCCATGGGACCAGACGACATCCCGTGCTGTGTACTACATGAACTACAAAATGAACTGGCACCTCACCCAAGTGTCATGTTTAATCATAGTCTCACTTCAGGCTTCATGCCCAATGAGTGGCACACAGCTACAGTTATCCCACTCCACAAGGGGGGCTCCAACTTGGATCCCGGGAACTATTGTCCCATCAGTCTGACGAACCTGATCTGCAAAGCCATGGAACGCATTATCATTGAACTTATAAACAAAGACATTGGCAACCTTCAAACACTGGACCCCACCCAGTTTGGTTTCATAAAGCACCGATCTTGTCTCCTCAACCTGATTGACTTCTTTGAAACAGTCTCCCAAGCTCTGGACGAGGGTAAGGCGGTCCACACAGCCTATCTGGACCTTGCCAAGGTCCTCAATACCATCCCCTATTCTGGAATCATAGATCAACTTACTAAGCTGGGCATTAATCCCTACATCACTCGATGGGTTGCCAACTGGCTTACTGACAGAACCCACACTGTAAAAGTAGCCGACTCAAAATCCAGCTCCAGACAAATGACCCACAAGTGGAGTACCTCAGGGCTAAGTCCTGGGATCGCTCTTGTTTGGCATCTACTTCTCTGAAGTACAGGCCAACACTAAGGGACTCTCGCTAACAAAGTTCGCAGATGACTGCAAACTGGGAGCCAATATTGAATCCCAAAATTATGCGGATATTCTACAAAAGGGCCTTACAGAAACAGATGCTTAGTGCCAGAGCCATGGGCGTAGGCTCAATGTCAAGAAATGTATAGTTATCCCCTTTGGGAAAAACCATGTACCCATGAATTACCACATAAGTGGCAGTACACTAAACACCGAAAGTGTGATAAGGGACTTCAGGATACAGTTGAACAGTGGTCTCACCTTCGATAACCACATAGCCACAACAGTCAGGAAATTCTTCTATGTGGCACACCTCATCACTAAGGGCTTTTCATCCAGAAAAAAGGAGATCATTGACCCACTGTACTCATCCCTCATTAGACCCATTATAGAGTACAATGCTCCATTTGGTATGTACTTCACAAGACATCTGCAACAACTGGAAAGCCACAGAAATACCCTCACTAAAATAATCACAGGCCTAAAGCAGATGCCCTATGCTGACCATCTAAAAAAACTCCAGCTATACTCTGTCACATATCGCCTACTCAGAGGCAATCTCTGCTTAACATACAAGGCCATGTCAAACCCAGTGATGTTGGACATGCTTCACTTAAAGAAATCCCAATCCCTCAGAGCCACACGCTCCAGGGATCTAAACCTGGTCATCACAGTGAGCAAAACATGCTGGAGGGATAGGTTCCTGATCCAGAGACTCCCCATACTCTGGAATAGACTGCCCATACATGTCAAGCTGAGCACCTCTTTGGCCCTCTTCAAAAGGAACCTTGATTGGATGGGAAATAAGAAATTCACCCCGGGGATCATGTCAGTCGCTCTGCTAGACAGGGGACCAGGGAAGTAAATATTCTGGGAAGAAATAGCCAGGGAATTGTTATGGCTAGGCTTGTATAGGCCCTAGGGCAGATAGCCAAGTACCAACCTATAAACCTATAAATGTTTGGCCTCCAGTTCAAGTCTGTTTAACTCCACACAGGTTTTTAAGTCTTCTGAGAAGAAGGTGAACTGTTCTGTTTCTGAGGGCTACACATCCCTATCAACAGATAGGTTGTCTTCCTGGTTGCTGGTCTGGGCTACAGCTGTGATTAAGGCTGAAATCATTTCCTCTTTAGTCAGGTTGGCATGCACCAGTCCTTTGGCTGTGCACATCTTGGCCAACTGGTTCCTTGTCATCTTGCAATAATCCTCAGTTGACATCTTTGCCTGCTTTCTCTGACTAAACTAAAGTAATAAAAAATAAATAAAACTGTTGTTAAAATGAAACTCTGTATGTTTACCTTGTGGCTGCTGAGAGTACACACACCTTTAGTGACAACTGCCTACAAGCTACAGATGTTCAGTTAATATCCACACCACTGCCCACCAACATGTGACACCCCTCTTCTGGGCCAGTAATCAAGGAGCCTCAGTCATCACCACTGACATCAGTGAGGGATGTTCACTTGGAACAAAAATAGATACACACAGCATTTCCAGATGCAATTATCTGCACCAAGCACAATTTTCTTTAAGAGCACACAGGGAACACACTCTGTCCTGGGGCTGGGTTTCCCTCTCCGTGCACCAAATAAGACTCCCTACTGACACAGCAGTAGAGTTGAGTCCTCAGCTGAGTGTTCCAAGCCAAATCCTCCACCACCATCTCTGTGAAACCAGTGCTCTGTGTCCCTGCTCCAAGTAACTGACAAACACAGGCTGGCACAGATTTAACAGCTATGCTCCCTCTGCCCAGACTGTAAGGGAGATACTGCCACCAGAACACTCCAAAGCCAGCAATTTTAAGGCTCTTACAAGGGTACTCAATTATACGAAGTAAAATTAATACTAATACAAATGGTACTGTCTGACCAATGCTACAAGGCTTTCAGGAGCGACCACAGTGTCACCAAATAAATATAAGTACTCTCAAAGGTTGAAATATTGTCTAAAAGACCAACCACAATGAAAAGTTTAATTATATTTAATAATTAATAATATAAGAACATGAAAATACTAAATGTCTGTTTACAGTAAACACCAGAGTTTCAATCACAGGAAATATTAAAAATAACACGAACGGGAAGATTCACACAGATACAGAAAAACATTATTTAACTAATCTCACTATATTTTCCTGACTGATGTAAAGAATTACTATCCCCTAGTTCACTTACTAGAGCAAGGCAAGATGATATGGGTGAGTGGTCTTCCTCCTTTGAAAGGTTTCAAAAACAGACTGCCTTGAGACTTCTGTCTCATCTAGAGTACTAAAACATCATTTCAGTGCTGGATTACAGAATGACATCACATACATCTGGTTATCTGACTTTGGTTCCCACACTACCCACTTTACTAGAAACTGAACCAGGATCCAGCACATATGTTCATAATACACACACGTAAAGATTTGCTAATATGTGTTATAGCACCTGGATGCTATAAAACAATTTCAAAAACTTCTACCCTTCCAGGCTAGCAATTAGTTCACCCCATGGACAATAAAGTAGGATTCCTACTCATGGTTTTCAGAGATATTTTGTCTCTGGCTGCAATCAGAACTGTAATATACAATCTTTATGGCCTAAACCAGGTAATTTAATTTCAGAATATTTTTCAAAGTTAGTTGGACTGAGATTAACTTCTCTTCCTGTATCCTCTTTTGGAATATATTCATTTCAACATTTACAATACAGTCTGACATACAGGTTTATTTATTTTCTGCCCAGCAGGACTCACTGTTGGAACATTTTTAACACAAGCAGCTTTACAAATACAGTTTCAGCACAATCACCTGTACAAATCAGTTTGATATACAAATGACATGTAATTCTTTGCAAAACTCCAGCTGGCTATGCTGGCATATGTTACACATCCACTGCCCTACTTCTCCTGGCATACATGGCAATACCTCATATCACCACAAGCCACAGGCCATCTGTTTTCACCTGAACTTTTGAGAAGTAGATTGTAAACAATAAGGGGCCCAGCACAGATCCTCATGGAACACAACTGGTAACAGCTATGCTGGTAGAGGTGGAATCCACAACTTTGACTGTATGCATTCTGTTGGTGAGACATTTCGCTAACCATCTAATGACTTATGGGTTAATCCCCAGCTGGGTGAGTATCTCAATGATGCCTGAGTGGGGGATTTTGTCAAAGGCCTTGTTTAATTTGAGATAGGCAGTGTGTGCTGTTTTTCCTTTGGGGAGTTTTTCGGAGGAGTCCACCAGGGTTAACAGGCATGATTTGCCCTTAACAAATCCAAACTGGGTCGGGTCAAGAATTTGAAGGTCTTATTGATAAGGTTCATGATGATTCTTTCCATGGCCTTACAGATATTGCTGGTTAGGCTTATGGGTCTATAATTCCTAGGATCAGTTGAGGGACCCCCTTTGTGCAAGGAGATTAAGGTTGCTGTTTTCTATTTGGCTGTGACAAAGCCAGTACTTACACTGTAGTTGAAGAGCGTACCCAATGGTTCTGCTAACTCTTTTTTTAAACCGTTTAGTAAGTAGCCTGGGTTGTTATCCAGTCCTATAGAGGCTGTGTTTTTGGCCTTGGAGAGTGCGGTTATGACCTGCTCTTTGGAAATACTAGGTAGAGCACTGATGACAGGTATGCTTGGGGCATGATTGGTGAGCACAGGGGAATGAAGTTTTTGCCAAACCCGTCTGCTAACAGGTTGATGATTTTCACAGGTTCATTGTGAGTGGTTCCGTCCACTATTAATTAGGCACAAATCTGGGCCTTCCCTTTTAGATTTCAGATGTAGCTAAAGAATGCCTTGTGATTATCCTTAGGTAGGATGCTAATTTAGTTTCGTAATCAGCTTTAGGGGACTTTACAACATGTCTAATTTGCTTGTTCATACTGTGCAGGAGGTTCTTCCTCTGCTGAGACCATTCCGTCTTGTTCTTTGACAGCAGTTTTTTTTAACTTTTTATAACCTATTTGTGCTGAATGTCCACTAGTGTGGCTTGTTTTTTTGTGAGGACCTTGTTTTGATCCTTTCAGGTGCAGCTAAAGCTATACATTTGTATAGGTGTTTATACAGGGCATTAATGTACACCTCAATATAGGAGTCATTGCTGTCAGTGGTGACAGCAGGTTTGAAACTATTTATGCATTGCTTAGGAGGCTATAGTTTACTTTAGAGAATTTTTTCACTTTTTGGCTTCTGAGGGGGAGTTAGGTATGATCGTTACTTTGAATGAGACTGATTTATAATTGGACTTTACGAGGGTGGGCCCCACACACAGGGTTGTACTAGGTCAAGGACATTAGGGCCCCTTTTGGCAGTGCAGACAATCTGTTCCAGGGCATTTGTGTTAACAAAGTCCAGGAACCTTTGAGCGAGCATGTCTGTGCTCCTATATGTTTCCCAATCAGTGGAAGGATAGTTAGTCATCCATGACCAGAGTGTTTGGCTGTATTGTGAGTGACTCAAGTAGATCCAGGTAGGCAGTGTGATTTTTGTTGTTCATGGTGGGGGACCTACAGCTAAAAATGACGTGGTGGGGGGTCTTTCCTGCAGTTAGTTGGACTTCAAGGAACTCTAGGGAGTTGTACTGTTTAACCAGTCTTGAGGTGTATTTGTCTTTGATGAAGATGGATACACCTCCTGCTTTGGTTCTTTCACATTCATTTTGTGGTCTGGACGTGTGGAAGGCATAGTAGCCTTACATGGCCGGTATAGTCTCTGCAGCCTTGAACCATGTCTCTAAGACTGGACAGACATCAGCATCTTCCAAAGTAAGGAGTGCTTCCAGTGAATGCAGCTTCTGATTTAGACTCCTAGCATTAGCAGCATAACCTTGAGCTTGTCACCACAGGCTGTTTTTATGTCAGAAATTTTGTTCTTATCACATTGCCTAAAAAAGGCACTATAGGGGAGGAATTACCTTTGCCAGTAACCGAAAGTCAAGAGGTGAAAGGTGAAGACCATATCTGGCAAAGCAGCTTGATCTATCAACCATATCATCCCAGGTTGACAGATATTGGCCTGGATTGACACCAGAAGTTAAGCCAATTGTTGAAGTCAGTCATTCTTTGTTTGTACTGAGGTATCATCCTGGGTGAAGGTAGAATGCTGCTGAAGCCTAGGTACATACCAGCCTGGGACATGTAATCAGAAAGCTCGGTCATGTCTTTCTTCATATCATCCAGTAAGGTATGAGCCCTCTTCAGTTTTGCTAACACAATAGATGAACACAGAAATCAGAATAAATGTCTCATCTATCTTTCTAGATCTCTCAAAGGCATTCAACACAGTTTCATACCAAACACTGCTGTCAGAACTAGCCACATTATCTCAGTCATTCTTCCCTAGCTTGGTTCCACAGCTATCTAACCAAACACCAGCAGGGTGTTAGATGGCAACAGGAGCTATCATCTTTGCTTCCAGTTAACATAGGAGTTCTACAAGGCTCCATATTAGGCCCCCTATATCAACTCCATAAATCCACACCTCTCACCTCTGTCATCCAATATGCAGATGACTCTACCCTGATATGCTCCGCCCCCTCTCTAACACAACTACGGGCTATAACACAACAATCCTTCCTAGAAGTAGAATCCTGGCTGACTAACACTAACCTCATACTGAACCCAAACAAGACCAAACTCATGCTTGTTCTCCCAACCAAAACACCCAATCCCTCAGCCACTTTTCAAATCTACTCCAACAACACAATCATAAACACCAACTCACATGCCAAATTACTAGGTGCCACAACTGATAGCAAATTAAAATTTGACTTACACCTCTCTCAAACCATTAAAAAAACGCACATCAAACTAGGCTCGCTTTACCGAATTAATCCTTTCCTAACTAGACATTCTAGACTAAGCATCACCAGGACTCATCTCTTATCTACTGTTCTCTGTGCTTCTCCCATCTTTACAAACCTTAACAAAACTGACCTTACCAAACTTCAATCAACCTACAATAAAATTGTCAAGTTCGCCACTAGCTCCCGATATAGGTCCCATCACTGCTCTGCCCTATAACAAATAAATTGGCTAGAATTCCCACAACTAACCTATACCCAACTTGTCTTTACTCACCAACTAATATACCAGCCAAACAGAACCCCAGCCCTACAACAATTACTCCAACCATATGCCAACACTCGGCAACTCCGATCCTCACACAAAACACTACTCCAAGTATCCAAAAGTAACACTACTCCAAGTATCCAAAAGTAACAAAAAAGCTGGGGATGCCCTCTACTCCCATCACATTTCTAAACTTTGGAACTCAATCCCTCAACACATCCTAAATGCTACCAACCTACACCAATTCAAAACTCTTCTCAAAGACCACCTCACTAACAACTGGCTCTGCTCCTGCACCAAGCCAGGCTAATGCCATATAAGCCCACATCAAATTTCATCCCCTAAATTTTATAGTCTCCATGTATACCCCACTCCCACTTGTTAACACCACTTATCAGCTACCTACAGTAAGAGTATAATTTGATAATTTATTTTCTTTTGTAAGGGTATACGTATGTACACATATTAAGTATACTCAAATGAGCAACTAAAGATGGACTCTGCCCTCAAAAAAAAAAAAAAAAAAAAAAAAAAATATATATATATATATATATATATATATATATATATATGACTTTACTATATTGTAATAACTTTCTTCTTTTCACTAAAGTGCCTATTGTATATTGTACTTTCTTTACTGTCTGTAGATATTTCTATTAAATTCTGTGTAAAACCGACACTGTACCTGTCAATGTTGCTCTTGTTTTATTGCAGCTTTTCTTCCCAGGCCTCTGCTGAAAATTGAGCTCACACCCAGAAGGACTTTCCTGGTCAACAAATGTAAATAAATAAAATAAATAAAGTTGTTCATGCCAACATGGACTATGACAGAGTCATAACAGTACTTGTTGTTGAGCGACTTGAGGGTGTGCATGATTTGGCAGATCCTGGCACCTGACAGGCAGCTGACCGTGACTTTCTCCTTGTCCAGCCTTGTGAGTGGGATATATGTGTGTCTCTCTATGGAGTAGCCTGTGACCAAGACATTTGGTTTTGAGGTGTTTTGCCTTAGGGGCTTATAGGGTGAGACACTGATGCATATATTTTTATGTGTAGTGGATTCTATTAGGACTGCATTGTGTGCAGATGGTTTACGCTTGGGAGGTCTCTGCTCTTTTGGTATACTTCTGGTGAGTACCTCCGCATATGTGGGTTTATGTGGTATGCACTTGGTTTGTGGAGGAGGTGAAGTGTGTGTGCTGACAACCTGTTTAGTATCTGATTTATTATTTTGTGAGAAAAAGAGCACTGATTCCAGATTCATAGTATAGATACAGCTCTCACATATTGTATTTATATGTTTTCAGAGTAATACGTTGTCAGTATACGTGAGGCAATAGCTACATTGCCTTAGGATGCCCATGTCAATCAGGCTGGCTGGAGAAACTGTGGGATACCTTCCTTCCATTATATCAGGTGTATTCTGTTATAAGTAGTGGGGAGTGGGCTAGATGGACCAGGTTCTGCTGTAGGACGAGTAAAATCAACTAATCTATGGGAGGTTTAGGGTAGAAACCTGCTGAGTGCTCTCTGGGCAGTAGTGTGCAACTGTGTTACATGCACAGAAGCTGAGAAGCCTAGGATGGTACACAAGCAGTTATCTGAGGACAAACTGAGTTTCCAAACCTTTATGCCTGTACAAGGCAGTGCTAACTCCCTTTGTATGGTACGCAGCTACACGCAAATGTGGTGCTTAAATAGCAGCGACATAAAACAGTTCTAATACAAACTAACCAATGGTAGAGCCCAAAACTGAGCCTTGTTCCAACAATCCCCAACTCAGAGGGGTCCTGTGCTGGACAGTTCTGCCACAAATATGCAGGAAGGCCTTCCTAATGTGGGATGGCTGGTTTTAGTGCTCAATTTCTTCCAAAGAGCCTAGATTCAGCAGATCTGAATCTAGTCTGTGGTAAGGGTACACAAAGTACTAGGATGCGAAGTACAGAATGAAACAGTCAAAGCAGCTACAATAGCAATAAAATTAAGCAGCAAAACAATAAAATACAGTTCAACAAGTGGAAAGCAATCTTAAATAATAATTAATCTGATATTGTTAATCCTCGTTCATTCCTTACTTCTGGGTAGTCGGTTCCGATCTCGGAACCGAGCTGGCCATCTTCAAAGCTCGCGCCAGCCACAAACTCTCAAGCTAAACACTTACCCAGATTTCCCCTCTCCGTTACCTCAGATTTCATTTGCAGTGTCGCCATTCAGTCGTGTCAAGCCATTGCTCTTATGCCAAGTTACTTTTCTTGTTGTATTATCTAGTAAATTTACCTTTCTTCAAGGAAATTTATTACTATAGTTGTCTTTTACCCTATCGCATCTAGCGACTCTGTTTTCTAAGTGTTTACCCTCTTTCTTACCTTGTTGGTTTCCTTTTTTACCATCATTGGTAATCTTTTCCCTCATACCTTCGGGTATTCTTTGTTCCATAGCTGGTACTCTACTTTCCCTTTTTCTTTCCCTTCTACCGTTTTTTTCTCTCACCTATCATGGCAGAAAAGAAAGGATGTCCGGGCTTTAAGAGGTGTACTAGTTGTGGCCGCAAGTTACCTACTTCAGATGCACATGCCTTATGTGTGTACTGCTTGGGTGAACCTCACTTAACTGTCGACCCAGCTTGTGGTATTTGTAAAAATTTTTCTTCCCGGACACTTTTAGAGAGGAAAAACAAACTTATTCTAAAGGGTATTATGAAAACCCCCTTTGCTGAGGCTATTTCTGGGTTGGAGGCTTCATCCCCTCCTAGCTCCCATAGAAAGAAAGACAACCTAAAGAAGACTCCTAGCTCCCATAGAAAGAAAGACAACCTAAAGAAGACTAAGTCTCTTCCTTCGTCCCCCGTTAGGGACCCCCAGGAACCGAGACCAAAGAAAGTTAAATTATCAGAGAAAAAAAACTTCAAAACTGACAAAGGAACCTTGTGCTAAGAAAACAAGTAGGCCAAAAAATAAAAAAGCACAAAGGTTCACATGGCAGACCGAAACTCACAATAGAACTTTATTCAGTAGTAAGGTAAGCGCTTTCACAGATATCATCCGCTTCATCAGACCACAAAAAGACTAACAAAAAATCTTCTCTTATAGTCATTCAAACCAACCAATCAGACAAGAAGAAAAAAACATTCATCATTAACCCTTGTGTATCTGAACAAGAGTATATAGCTTACACTCACAAATGTATATGTACACTATAAATTACAAACATGTTAAAACCTATACAACTATACTATACATATGTATTGACATATCGATGCATCATAAATAACACTGATAAAACAATGGTAATAAAACCTTTAAAAATATATAAAAAATATCAAAATAGCATAAAAATAAAATACAAATTAGTGTTTAAGAAGCCTTGCCCTAAGAAATGGTTTTAATGACACTTTACTATTAAGACCTGGGGGTTTATCAGCCTGAAACCGTATAATCCATTCTTGCTCATTTATTTCGTTTTTTTTCACCAGATTACCTCCCCTCATAGTGCCACAAATACTCTCCAACACTAGGAATTTAAATCTGTGAGACGGTCCTTCTTTTGTAATGTGCATGGCTAAAGAACTAGTTTCTTTAGCATTATTGATGTCCCTGAGGTGTTCTAGTATGCTCTCTTTAAAAGCACTGTTGGTCTTCCCTACGTAGAAAGAGAAGCACACCATGCAAAAACTGAAATAAATAACATTTCTGGTGTGGCAGTCTGCATAAAAACTACTTTCTATCTTAAACCCTGCTGTGGGATGTACAAACTGCCCACCTGTATATATATGTGCCTACATGCAGTACATCTTCTGCATGTGTACGTCCCAGTTCTATTAGATAACCTCTGAGGTCGAGAGTGGTGGGACTTACAGCAAAGTTAAATTATCGTCTTCTGAACGGACTTCTTCTGCTCCGAGGCTTTCGGAGCCGAGACCTACAGCTCCGAAGCCATCGGCACCGACTCCTACTACGGCACCGAGTGTGCTTCAGACAGCATTGGAACCGAGGGGCTCCTCGGCTCAGTCCCTTCCATTGTCACCGACCATATAGTCGATGCAGACTGCTACAACTTCGAGGGAATTTCTGGTGCCTGTACCTTCTTTAGCACCGACAGTGCTCTCGGAACCGACTCTGTACTCGGTTCCGAGTACTCTTTGGTCAGCGCAGACTCTTTCGGCACCGATTATGGTGCCAACTACCACTACAGCATGAACTTATCAGTGCAGACTCTGTTCTCGGCATCAACAACTCTCTCAGTGCAGACACCGCTAGTGCCATTACAGCACCGTTGCCTTCAGTGCAGACACCTATCCTACCTGCTGTTACAACTTATTCTCCTTTTAAAGACCCCTTTGTGGGCTCTCAATTCACTCCATCTCTAGATAGACCTGACTCCCCATCAGCTATGTCCATAAGATCTACTAGAAGCTTCTCTGAACATGATGTGGCACACATTGTGGACCAGTTTCTTTCGGCTAGAGGAATCCAGCCTCCCAAGACCTATCCCTCCCTTGGAGGGGAACATTTTTCCTCAGAGATCCCTACTTGTTCTCCTCCATCATCTTCATCCTTTAAGCCCCTTCCTAGAGCTGCGGCTCCTTTTATAGACCTTACTAAGGAACCGCAGCTGCTTTATGGCAGGAGAGACACTTTACTCCTGTCACTTCTCAGGATGCTAGCTGTGGCATGGTTTCCCCTGTGTCCCATGGCCACCCAGGACTCCTAGTTGTCAGGCTGGCTTGCTTGAGCGAGAGGTGACTGTAGGCTCCCACTCCTCCTTAGGTGGACCAGCCTTTCAACTTATGGAGAAGGCTCTTGCCACTGTAGGCGATCGTGTGCCACCAGGTTTCCGTCCTCTGGCCCACAACTCACACAAGCCACCCCTAGCGGACACCGGGCACAAGGGCCTCAGGATACACTCCCACAGGAGGCCCCTCTTGCGCTGTCTTCCCCAGCATCTCCCTCTGAGGAAGTTCATCACAAGAGTTTGTGTAAGAGGAAGCACATGAACTTCCAGTAGATGCCATGGTGGTGGCAGCCGCAACTAAAAAGGATCTGACAGAAGAGAGACAGACTGTCCATCCACCCAACAAGGAGTCCCGGGCACTGGACAGATTCGGGAAGCGTACCTTTGCATCAGCGACCTTTGCAGTTATGTCCCTGAATTATATGGCACATTTTACCAGGCTTCAAAGAGACTTAATTTCAGAGCTCTCTGAAACTTTGGTCAGAGCTGTGTCTGATGAGGTCCGTGACAAAGTGGCCTCACAGTTAGCCACCTTGAATCATTATCTAACTCCTCCATGCATCTGATTTCTCATGCATCAGAAGGAGCAGCGGGTGCAGGCATAGTCATGAGAAGGCATGCCTGGATGCACCTGTGTGGCCTCATGGAACCCTTCAAGGCTTCCTTTCTGAACACTCCCATTGAAGCCTCTTCGTTATTTGGACCCAGGGTGAAAGACACACTGGCTAGGTGTGAACAGGATAGTAAGACCCTTGCTACCATGGGCATCCATTACTCTTCCCCTCAACGGGCTTTCTTCAGAAACCAGAAGAGTGGGAAGATGTGGCATAAAAAGTCTCAAGGTTCTTTCCGAGACACACAAGCCGATTTCTCCCCTAGAGGCAGATGGGGAAACTGATATGGAATATGCCCCTTTCGGGGCAGAGGAGGTCCGCAAAACCAGTGTTCCAGAGTCTCCTTCTCTGGTCAATCCTACAAATGCTCCTGAAGAGCAGCCCAACTGCTTTCCTCTGGAAGCGGTTGAGGGTCATTTCTCTTTGTACCCTTCTGCCTGGCTAACCTTTACCATCGACTCTTGGGTACAAAACATAATAACCAGAGGTTATCATATCCCCTTTGATCTTTGTCCAGTCCCGCTAAGAAACCTTCCCGACGTTCCACCCAGTCAAAGGGAAGAAGCAGCATTAGAGATCTCAAAGCTGCTACAAAAAAAGTGTCATCCAAGTAGTCCCTCCAGACCAGATAGAATCCGGATTCTACTCAAGACTATTTTTGGTGCCAAAAAAGATAGGGGACTGGAGACCAATTTTGGATCTCAGCGTATTAAACAAGTTTGTAAAGATACAGAAATTCCGAATGGTCACAATTCAGACTATCCTACCACTCTTGGAAAAAGACGATTGGATGTGCTCTATAGGTCTTCAAGTTGCGTACTACCACATAAAGGTGGACAGACCATCAAGAAGATTCCTTCGCTTCTGTGCAGGAGCCAGTCATTACCAGTTCCGAGTACTGCCCTTCGGACTCTCTACAGCCCCTAGAGTGTTCACAAAGTGCATGGCAGTCATCACAGCTCACTTGTGACTACAGGGATTCCAGGTGTTTCCATACCTAGACGACTGGCTTATTACCGCCCCCACCAGAAATCTATTGGAAGCAGCCTTGGTATACTCTCTTCACACCACAGGAAGGCTAGGCATAACTATAAACTGTCAAAAAGCCAACCTGACCCCATCTCAGTCCATAGAATTCATTGGGGTCCTGTTGAATTAAAAAAACTGCAGAGCATCCATTCCAGACCACAGAATCCTAAGGATAAAACGACAACTCATACCGATCCTTTCAAGAGAAAAATCCACGGCATGTTCTGTTCTCCAGCTGCTGGGTTCCATGGCAGCCTCCATCACTATTGTCCCCCTTGCAAGATTCCACATGAGGCTTCTACAATGGCTACTATTCACCCAGTGGTATCCCTTTCAGTACCCCCTATCATCCAAGATTTGGGTAATCCAAAGGTGCAAACAAGACCTAATTTGGTGGATCTCACAAAACCCATCACAATGGTCTCGCCCCTTTACCCCCCAACAGCCCAAGGCTACAGTGAACATGGATGCCTCCCTGATGGGGTGGGGTGGCTATTTCAGGGAAAGACAGTCCAGGGCATGTGGTCCGAAATGGAGGCCCATCTGCATATAAATGTCCTAGAGCTGTGGGCGGTGCTTCTAGCGTTGCAAGCATTCAGTCCCCTACTGCCGTCAGGGACTATTGCGATACAATCAGACAACATGGCAGTAGTCTGGTAGATCAACAAACAAGGCGGAACCAAATCTTACCCACTTTGTCGGGAGGCCATGAGAATATGGCAATGGGCGATGGCTACAAACCGCTTTCTCATCGCAATGCACATTCCCGGGAGTCCCAACATGATAGCAAAGAGACTCAGCAGGTGAATTCTACAACCTCACGAGTGGTCCCTGAATCCTTTAGTAGCAGCGGAGATTTTCAACCACTGGGGTCTCCCTTGCTGCGACCTCTTTGCATCCCTGATCATTTACAAATGCAGCAATTACTTCGCCCTGGTTCCCCCTCGTGGACAGTCACCCAGGGGCACTCTAGTTCACGATTGGCCCTCCGGTCTACTTTATGCTTTTCCTCCTCTTTCCTTCATTCCCCAGTTCCTGAAGAGAGCCTACCAGTTGAAGAGCAAAGTAATCCTCATAGCGCCATATTGGCCTCGTCAAATTTGATTCCCCTTTCTATGGCCTCACCTGCTAGATCAACCATGGATTCTCGATCCAACTCCGGACTTGATCTCCCATCCGCAGAACCTGATTCACCCCAACTTGAACAGACTGAAGCTCACAGCTTGGCTCCTCCACTTCCTGTGATTGTCAGGCAGAATGATCTTTCTTCCCCAGTACGTGACATTCTTATTGCATCTCATAAGTCTTCCACCAGAAATACATATCTCAGCAAGTGGAAAAGGTTTAGTATTTGGCTGAAGGAGAAGCAGATAGATCCCTTTTCAATACCGGTGCCGGTGGTACTGGAATACCTGTCAAGTTTATTCCAATCTGGCCTTTCTGCTTCTACCATTTGGGTTCATTTGGCCACAATATCTAATTTTCACAATGGTGTCCAAGTGTCTTCCCTTATGTCACACAAGTTATGCAAAACCTTTCTAAAAGGCGTAAATCATTTGAAACCCCCATTTAGAGAACCTACCCAGCCATGGGACCTGTCATTAGTCTTGCAAGCTCTGACAACGTCACCTTTTGAACCAACTTCTTCATGCAACCTCAAGTTTCTTTCATGGAAAACTTTGTTCTTGGTTGCAATTACTTCTGTCAGACGTATTTTTGAACTTCAAGCTCTGTGCATCAAACGGCCCTATTTGACCTTTCATAAAGATAGAGTGGCATTGAGAACTAATCCTTCCTTTCTGCCAAAAGTGATCTCTGAAATGTCCTTTTACCAAACCATTGAATTGCCAGTTTTCTTTCCCAATCATTCTAACAGGTGAGAGTATTGTCTACATACCCTAGACTTTCACAGGCAAATTAGTTTCTACCTTGACCGAACTAAGGCTTCTCGCAAATCAGATCAGTTATTTTTGGCTTATTCTGAACCTAGATTAGGATGTGCTGTTTCTAAGGTCACATTGGCTAAATGGTTAAAAGATTATGTAACATTTATTTACAAAGAGCACAATATCCCTCTAACTACAGCCACAAGGACTCATTCCACAAGGTCGATAGCAACTTCTGCTGCCTTCCATGCTAGAGCTTCTTTACATGACATTTGTGCAGCTGCAACTTGGGCTAGATGCCATACCTTCATCAACCATGACAAATTGGATTTGGCCTCCAGAGGAATAGCATCTTTTGGTTCAATGGTGCTCAAGAATGTCCTTCCATGAGAGCCTCCCAGGGATAAAGGTAGCTGGGGACTCTGCCCCAGACGTAAGGAATGAATGAGGATTAACAATATCAGATAAAGAAGTTATATCTTACCATAACATTCCATCTGTATTGTTAATCCTCGTTCAGTCATTACGACCCTCCCTCCTTCCCCCTCCTGAGGCTTATAGTGGATCTCACCATCCGGTTCCATTAGGCCTTTTGACCAGAGGTAGCCTCTACCTTCTTTTGACTTGCAAACTCAATCTGAGGTAACAGGGAGAGGGGAATTCTGGGTAAGAGTTCAGCTCGAGAGTTTGTGGCTGGCGCGAGCTTGGAAGATAGCCGGCTTGATTCCGAGATCGGAACCGACTACCCAGACGTAATGACTGAACAAGGATCAACAATACAGATGGAATGTTATGGTAAGACATAACTTTTTTTTTTGTTATTCTCAGAGGATACTTTGGATTTAGAATAGATTCACTCCAAGACCCTGACTAGTTCGCCAAACTCAGAGCAGCTCTGCCAATCTAAGTGCCTTTGGGGAGCTGCATCTTGTAAAGCAACATACTATGAGGGACTATTTTGTTACTTAATGGCAATATCACCTTTTCATCTTGGCTCAAGCAGAATTCCTTAACAAAACTGTAGCAAACATTTCCTTCTAGTAGATTATAATGCCATGGCTCAATAAAATCATAAACTTTGATCATCTCACGCTGCTCTTTTACATTTGGTTGCACAAAGTATGTCCTGATCCACATAATACTTTATTTCGTTTACATTGTATATAACACTACAGTCTTTTAGTCAAGTCAGTTGTTGTGATCTGTGTACATTATTTCTATCAAAATCTTTATTTTCTTTATAGCACTTTTCTACTGCAGTTAAAATCATTTACATTCTGTGGCAACAGACATGCATTTCCTCCCAATATTCTGCTGTTTGTTGGAACACCTGTTAATCCCTGTAGTGCTCTCTGATAATTATTGTATTATCAGAATGATTGCTGTTAACTAGTAACATTACCTATATGTAAATGTTATACCCCCTTTTCCCCACCTACTGAATCCCTCCCCAACCACACCATGATTGCTGTTAACTAGTAACCTTACCTATATCTAATTGTGATACCCATTTCTTCCCCGTCTACCCAATCCCTCCCCAGCCACATCATGATTGCTGTTAACTAGTAACCTTACCTGTATATATGTATATGTGATGCCCATCTCTTCCCCGCTAACCCATTCCCTCCCCAGTCACACCATGTTTGCTGTTAGCTAGTAACCTTACCTATATATATATAAATGTGATACCCAACTTTGCCCTGCCAACCCAATCCCTCCCTAGCCACACCATGTAACTTTTTTCTTCACTGTCTTACTGTGAATTAAATTAAGACCTTGGTGAATTGCAATTAAACCACATCACCTTCCCTTCTTGAACCATATACAAATCATTTGCAGTTTTTCTATTTGCCATGAAAACTACTTTTTTTTGTAATTAAAGATAGCACTAGGGAACTCTGTAGGTGTTACTGTCTAGCACCTGCATATGTATAACAATTATCATGTAAATTGGATTATTATAATTTATGTTGGTTATACTGAATCCATGTTTTTCCACTTAGTTTGCATATGTTTCCTGCTTTTTTTATTTTATTGTGCAAAACATGTCCAGACAGAAGCTCTGCTGTGCTTTTTATGTTTTCTTTGATCTGGCTTACACCATATAGACCATGTTATACTGATGCACACATTTATTTTTAGGGAAACAGTATTCTTTTCAGCAATGGGTACCGATTTTCCCAGCTTCAAGCACCTTAATAAAATTAAAAGGGTACAAGGGATTCAGCAAAAAAAATAAATAAATAACAAATCCAGACTGATCTTTTGTTTGTTTTATTGTCAGTCACCCAGTTGAATTCCTCTGCTCTAGTACTTTTTAACACCATTATTAAATTCTTATATTTTAGACAATGGCATAGATACACTTGCAAAAATTGGAAAGAAAACAAACCATAGTAAATATTTTTCATTATTTTCATGTTTTCTTTTTAACAATTTTCACTCACTTCAGCATTACATAAATTGCTCAGTTGTTGCCTTCTCTTAAATATCACTCTTTTTCATGAATATTATATGTATTGCTCCCACAATTTTCATTTATTTCTATGTAGTTTTCCCTCTCCCTTTTCTAAACATCACACCTCCAGTTTTTTTGGAAGTGCTTTTTTGATAAAACTGCAGTTATGTTTGAGATGTACTAGTTTTAGTCAGTGCACTGTGTTGATAAAAATACAGTTATGGTGGAGAAGTTAACAGCAAATCAGTTTAGTGAGCAAATCTGAAATTTCTGATCTCATTTGCTCTTTAGGGCCTGTGTTGTGACACATGAAACTGAGTTGATTGTGTTTTATTTATGCTCTGTAATTTGAATTATTGAAGCCGCTTTTGATAAGATAATATCCAAAAACATGTACAGTAATAGATATGCCTATTTTTTTTTACTGAACTCTCAGACTTCCAAAAGTTGAGCTCAGTGGTATGAGGATTCACTACTGGTGTTTTAAACTGAAAATTAAACATTGTATTTACTTAAGAAAAAAAAATGCAGTAATTAATTATGAGAACATCTTCTGTAAAAGTCTTTGTACAGTATCTCCTGCTGCATAGCTCTTGATTTTCCTAAATTTACTTCATGATTTGCCTTTTTGATTTTCGGGTAAATCACAGAGTGAATAATGCTAAAAATTAAAGTTTCATAATTCTTATTGTTCAGAAAGTAAATGTTGATGGAGATCCATTGTCAAATGAAATAGAGCAATATTTAGAAATTGTCCTGGATTGTGGGCCTCTTTCACCCCATTATTTTTGTCTCTGTTTTTGATTCTTGAGCCAGAGGAATAGAGAGCATGCTGTGCAGTAAACCTTTGATAACAGATTGTTACAAAATGTATATGCTAGTTTATTTTGTAATTTTCAGATAGCAACCTACTTAATGCATCATCCATCCATCCACATTCCCTTTTTCCCATTTCCTCACATGGGATTGGGTGTCACTTCAAAAGTGACAATCTGCAGCCAAGGTTTACTGCATTTTCATAACATATTGCCAGTATTGGCAAAAATCTGCAAATGGCATTTTGCAACTCACTGTAAGCTGTTATACTCAGCATTCCCTAGAAGCCTAGTGCTTGAGTCATGAACAGTGTCATCTAACTCAGAATCATTTGCAATTCAGCCATAAGGATCATTGTTGCATGCTGAGGTTTCTGGAAGACATGTAGTTTTGTACACTTGATGCTCTGGTGGTGTAGCAGCTGCCCCATATTAACAGTAACTAATTAATTATTCATGAAGGCTGTTTTTCAAGCCGTTTATATGAATCACATCTTGGGGGTATGTGTGAGAGGAGCAGCTCTGTGCAATCTACTACCAAGCTGCTTTTTTTAATACAGCCCAAAATGCTGGAGACTTGATAATGGGCATTCTTTCATAATCTAAAAACATAATGTTTAAGTTCATAGGTACTTATTAAGCTATTAATTCTTGAAGATCTTTAGAAGCTTAGCTGGGTAGTGCAGCTGTTATTACTGTCACCTCACAACAAGAGATTCTCCGGTTCAATTTTCGGCTGGGGTGCCTTCTGTGTGGAGTGTGCATGTCCTCCTTGCAGTCACATGTGTTTCCTTCGAGTGCTCTGGTTTCCTCCCACATTCCAAAAACATGCAGTAGGCGGTTGGACACTCTAAATTGGTCATAGGTGAGAGTGTGTGTGTGCGAGTGAGTGGTACGAATGAACTACCATGCCAGGGCTAGCCACCCGGCAGTGTAAACCTTGGCTCAAGATAATTGCTGCTGCTGAAGCGACACCTCAACCCCATATGCAAAATGGGAAAAGGTGTTGATGATGGATGGACGGATCTTTAGAAGCCTAGCCTTGCATTCCCATTAATTTTTAGCCCTTGAAATTTAAGTCCAAGTAACCCAAAGACAGCAGAACATTTGGTCCTATCCATAAGAGAAAAAGACTGTTAAACCAGGGTGAATTTGTGTTTTCCCATCCATTTGCCCATATTACATTTGAGTAGAGTAAAAGAAGTATGTTGCTTTATGTGGTGAAGAAAACAATTCCAAAGAAGTGGTCATTTGTGTGATGCATATCTGTCCCTTCAACATGTTCTATTTATGTTGTAGAAGAGATTAAGATCTCTTTTGTAGATGTTTATGCCATCATTGGACTTATGGATATGCAGTAGGTCTGAAAGGATAGAGTCTGTTGAGTTTCTGTATGAGAGGAAGAAATCATATCTTAGTAGCTTGTATGATACCGAGAAGAGGGACAAGACTTGTTGATTTTTGTCGTTTAGGCCATTGATTTTCTTGGAGAGGAAGCATTATGATCATTCAATGTGTTTGGACAGGTACATACCGAAGTCTGACTGGGCACATGTCCTATTTCAGTGAAGGCCCAGGGGGAAAAGCCTCAAACAGAATAAAGATTGTTACAAATAAATTATACAGTACATAAGCTTATACAGTAGTGGTACATGCAAGGATAACAAGATATAAATAGAGATATTCAAGACTAGATGGAACAGTTGACTATACAAGAGACGGATGGTGGTAAGTAGATATTTTTCTTTGTTTAGGTAGGCATGATTAACTAAGAGAGAAGTAAACTTAGAGTAGGATGTAGTAGAGAAGTTCAGAAAGAAAGAGAAGAAGGGTGAGGCACAGAGGAATAGACAGCGGATCTATAGAGAGAGTGTAGGAGGGGAAATAAATGAGAGAGACTCCTATCACGTGGAGTGAGTAAAGATCAACAATGAGATGTAGTGAAGGAAAGCCTATAAAGATGGCAGGAAGGGGGGGGGTCAGACAGGTGTACGGCAGGAGCAGCACCAAGAATTAGATAGGTGAGATTTGAGGAGAAATTTGAACTGTATGTGATTTGGTGTGGTTGGTATGTTTTGGGGAATTGAGTTTCATGTTCTGGCAATGCAGTTGGGGTAAAGAGAATTGCCAGAAAATTTGTTAGCTTTTGTGACTTGTAATAGGAATTTGTCAGAAGATCTAAGTAGTCTTTTATTAGACTGAGGCTGAAGTAGGTTGCAGAGTGCAGGACACCTGTCTGGGAGGTAAAGTATTTTGTGGGCCATAGTGAGTTGGGTGTATGTGAGGTAATTGGGGAGCTCATGACAGTTTAGTTGGCGTAGGACAGTATAGTGATGGAATCTATGAGGAGAGTTGGTGGCAAATCTGGCAATTTTGTTGTAGCAAGCTTCCAGTTTTGCCAGGTCTGTTTTGTACAGGTTGGTGAGAATGGGTGAGGCATAACGAAGAGCAGAGATTAGGCATGTTCTGGCAATATATTGTCTTGCGGAGTTGGTGAGGAAGGGTTTGACTCTGTAGAGACAGCCTAATTTAATGTGAACTTTTTTATAGTTAGGGTAATATGTTTGTCAAATCTTTTCTTATTATCGATTGTAACACCAAGAAGCTTAGTGTGAGAAATGGGGTTCCATTTTTGTGTTATTAGAAGAATGTATCATGAAAGAGGAACAGGAGATCTGATGGTTTGTTGTGCGAGAAAATCATAAGTTTAGTTTTACTGGGACTGAGGATTAACTGAGCATCAGAGAGCCACAATTCTACCTCTGTAAATTATTTTTGGGTTATTTCTTGGAGTTGAAAAAGAGAGGGGTCTGTGCGTATGAGTGTGGAGTCATCTGCATATTGTATGGCAGTGGACTGGTGGGTGGCAGTGTGAAGCTTGTTGGCGAAGATGGAAAATAGGAGAGGACCTAGAATGGATTCTTGGGGGATGCCTAATGGGACAGGAAGTAGAGAAAGAGAGCTCATGTAGTCATTTTACAGCCTGCTGACAGTCAGATAAGTAATTGTGGAACCATGTAAGGGTAGAGTGGCTTAGTTTATGGGATAAAAGTTCATTGAGGAGTTTCTGATGGGAGACGGTATCAAAAGCTTTGGGCATGTCAAGGAAAATGGAGGAGACTAGATGGCCATTGTTTCTGAAATGTTGATAGAGGTTGTAAAGTTTAAGAGAGCGGTAGTTGCACTGTTGTTGGATCTAAAGCTGTGTTGGGAATTAGTTAGAAGGTTATTGGAAATTAAGTAAGGCATGAGTTGGGAATGGATACATTTCTTTTGAATTTTGGATAGTGGAGATCAGATGGCAGTAGGCCTGTAATTGGAGAAGTCTGTAGAGGTGCCGCTTTTATGTAATTGGGTGATGTAGGAAATTTTCCAAATCCCGGGAATGTACTGTTCTGTTATGAAGTGATTGATTAAGATAGAGACTGGGTAAGAGACTGTGTCAGCAGCTAGCGTGAGATATTCAGAAGGGAGATTGTCAGCAGCGAGAGGAGTAGGCCTAAGTTTGTTGAGTAGTTTTTTATGGTGTTGTTTTTTTCAGTTTTGAGGGAAAAGGTGTGCAAGGATTCTGTGGGAATGGTTAGAGGACTATTGTTGTTGGTTTGAGTTAGGATTAGTGTAGAGTTTGTAAAATAGGTGTTAAATTGTGTGGCTATACTGTTTGAAGAATTTGTATGGTTAGATATTGGGGTTTTGGGCTTACCTGGTTTTAACAGTTGATTTATAGAAGCCCAGAATCTTTTGGGATTGTTTTGGTATTTTTGTTGGGTTGTGATGTAGTTGGATTTTTTTATAATTTTTGACCTGTTTCTTGGCTTTGTTTCTTAGATGACAATATGAATTGAGGGAGGTTTGGGTTTTGTTGGACTGGTATTGAGCCCAGGCTTTGTCTCTGGTTGTAATAGTTTAGCTTCTTTTGTCAGCCAGGGAGCATAGTTTGTCTTGATTATACTAGTTTTAGGAGGTGCTAAGCTATTTAGCATGTCTAGAAATGTGTTATTGAAGTATGATACTGCAGCATCCAGTGGGAGTGATAATAGTGTGGATAAGTCACATTGTTGTAATGTAGATAAAGTTGTTTGGGGTGAGAAGTGTTTTTTGTTGTGTGTCTGTCTGAATGTAATGTTTTTGGTGATTTGTTGTTAATAGATGCAGAATACAGTGGAATGATCACATCCCTGGACCTAGGTGTCCTACCCTTACTAATAAGCTACATAATGAAAAAGGACTTTCTTACAGTAGTGGATACATAACAATCAAAAGACAGTTTTATTGGCCACATAGGTTCCTAAGTCCCTAACTACTGGATCAGCTTTCAGTGGTGTGTTATCAATGTGATAAGTTACTGGGTATGTCATGCTTGTCAAAGAAGACTTTTATACATTATTTCACATCTAGTTTAAGTCCATGCTGATGGCACAGCATCACCAGTTTGGAAAGGGCTCTCTCCTCTGTAGAGTTTATGATGACACCGCATTTACAGTCATTTGTAAATTTAGTCAGCCATAAATCTTAACATTAGCTTTGACTTCCAAGAAGTAAATGCCAAAGAAGAGTGGCACAAGGATTAAACCCTGGGATACACCAACAGTGAGTGGTATTTTAAAGGAAGTAGAGCCACCTGTCCTAATTTACTGGGTTCTCTTGTGAGCCAGTTTGCTATCCAGTGAGTTAGATAGGATTAACATTTAGCCTGTAGAGTTTATCAACAACACCTGGGTGTGAGATAGTGCCAAATGCCTGTGAGGTCTTGATATGCATCATGTACCAATTTTTCCTCATCTATTGCTTCAGTAACCTCTCCAAAAGATTAACCAGGTTAAGCACACAATATCTGCCCTTGACAAAACTGAACTGGCTTGGATCAAGAATTTGTTGGTTATCTATGTCCTTATTTATTAATGTCATAATGATCCTTTCCTTAGCCTTACAGATGAGGCTGGTCACACTTATAGATTGTAATACAAGGGTCCATTGACACCTCATCTTTTATAGAAGGGTGATTGTTGCTGTCCTCCATTTCACCAGCACAGAACCTGTTTGGAGGCTGATATTGAATAGCCTCCGTATCAGATTTGACAGGTCCTACTTCAGGCTAGCCGTTAGGCAGCTGGTATGTTATCTGTCACCACAGAAGCATTGTTGTTGGCCTTGGAAAGTGCTTTGAGGTTTTGTTATTGGAAGATTTAAGGAGGATGCAACGGTGAGTAGGTGATCTGGGAATGTGGAGGGAAATGGTGGTGAAGATCAAGCTAAATTTATCCACTAGTAGACTAGCTATATATATATATATATATATATATATATATGTGTGTGTGTGTGTGTGTGTGTGTGTGTGTGTGTACAGTGTGTATATATCTGTGTGTTTGTGTGTGTGTGTGTGTGTGTGTGTGTGTGTGTGTGTGTGTGTGTGTGTGTGTGTGTGTGTGTGTGTGTGTGTGTGTGTGTGTGTGTGCATGTGTGTGTGTTTGTGTATATGTCACAGAACCAATTAGTACACTTCTCATTCCTATAGAATATTCTACATGAATTATCTGATGATTCTCTAGTACTTTTTGATAACTCCAAACATCCCAGAAGTAGTTGTCCTTAAATACCTTATATACCTGAAAAAGATCTCCTTTTTAAATATCTGTAAGAGACACTGTACAAGTTCAGATATTTTAGTCTTTCACAATAACTTAGATTTTCACATCCATAGATGCCCTTAGTATAGTTCCACTGTACTCTTTCCAGTTTATTCATGCTTGTTTTCCTATAGGGTTTCCATATTGTTATTCCATACTCAAGTTTGGGTCTAATGTAACTAACAAACAATCACTTCATTATGTTTGATTTCCTAGACTTTATAAATCTTTTTATACAACCTATAGTTCTATAACTATCATTAGCCAATTGGTTGATATGATTAGAAAACCTCTCAGCTGAATCTACCCATATACCCATTTCCTTAAATGAGTCTACAGTTTCAATCACTGTGTGCTCTATTAAATATTCACCTTTCAGTTTATGTCTCTCAAATCTCATATGCTTAGTTTTTGATGTGTTTATCAACATATTATTCTCCTGTGCCCAAATAGTTAATTTAGTCAAATTATTTTGCAGACATGCCTTATCTGTAACACTTGTAATCGGTTTACCCAATTTCCGGTCGTCAGCATATAGACTGTAGAACACCTCAGATGAAAAAGTAAGGTCTGAAAGATACAGTCTAAACAAGTAAGGGCCTAGGACAGAGCCCTGTGGGACACCTTGACTGTAACCAAGGATTTCACCTGTCCAGTTGGTGTGTGATACTTGCCATGTCCTATTTGTAAGCCATGCAGCTATCCATCTTATCAACAGTACATCAATACCTAGTTGTACTAATTTATTGATTAGTGTTTTGTGCATGACCCTGTCAAATGCTGAAGTTAAATCTGTATAAATCACATCACAGCACAATTTTTCATTCACATCTGTTATTATATTGTTATAGAACATCATGTTACAGGTGGTAATAGATCTATTTTCAACATATGCATGCTGATATATGGTTTCAAGTCCCAACCTATCCAGTTCTGACAATAACTTATCCAGTATTACCTTCTGCATTATTTTTCCACAACATGATAGTAGACTTAAGGGTCTATATGATTCTGGGTTTGTCCTACTCTCCTGTCCCTTAAAGACAGTTTTAATAAGTGCATGTCTCCAATCTTGAGGAATCTCCCCATATTTATATGACCTAGTGAATAACAAATGTAATGGCAGTGTAAGTTCTTGCTTAAGTGTTCGCAAATCATTGTTATTTATTCCATCTCCTCCCTGCGCTTTGTTTGGATCCAGTTTGCACAGTTCTTTTTCAATATAATCTAATTTGATTCCAGTATCTGGGGTTACCTGGATGTCACTATGGGACAACTTACCACCCTTTTTGTGGAGCCAAACTGTTTTGCCTAAGATTTTGTAAATATATCTATAATCTGTTGTGTCTGAGAATAAATTTTAGATTCTGCACACAGTTTATCAATTTGTGTATCTTTACTCCGTCCACATCTTATGTATCTATAAAAAAGGTTTCTTATTATGCTGAATATCTTTATATAAATTTTCTTCAAATTTTTCTTGATCTTGTCTAACACTATGCTTAATCTGTTTGTCCAGCTCGTTTATTTCAGTTTTCAAAGTTGTAGTCCGACCTCTCTTCCATTTCTTATATTTTTTGTCTCTCACCTTAATCAGGTATCTTGTTCTTAGGGAAATATACCCCCCTGATGTTATGTGCCTAGATTCTGATGTTAAACATTTTTTTAACTTTCTGCACTCAAACAATTTCTCTTTCAAAACTTTCCACATTCCATCTGCAGTTTTTCCACTGAAGACCTCACTCCAGTTAGTTTTATATCGCAACATTTTTGCTTCCATATAATCTGTCATTAACCTTCTGTGCATTGGTTTAGATTTCAGTTTCGCAGAATTATCTAGCAACAAATTAACCTTTATGACCCCATGATAACTGCACATCAATGGTAGTAAAACTTGACTTGAAGTTACAGTAATTTCTTTAGGAACACAAACAATATCTAGTATATTCCGTCCCCTGGTAGGTTTTTTTTACAATCTGAAGCATTTGTTCCTGAATATACTCTGTGAATAATTTCTTTACTAATGTTGTTGAATCAATATTATTCCAGTCTGTTTCTGGTAAATTTAAGCCCCCAGCTAATATTATTCTTCCCTCCTGTCTTTCATGTAAGAAATGTATGAATTCCTCTAGGTCATCTGCACTTGACTTTGGTAGTCTGTGCACTCCAACAATTGTTATATGTTTCAGGGTTGTCTTTATTGTCACAGTTACACAGTCTATAGTATTGGTATTATCATTGAACATGTAATAATCACAAGTCTCATAGCTATCTTTCATGCCTATCATAACACCTCCACCTGATTTTTTGTTAGAATGTCTGTTACAGTAAAAACATTTATACCCTGACAGAACTGGTTTCCAGTTTTATATATATATATATATATATATATATATATATATATATATATATATGGGTCTACTTCATTTGATCGAAAGACCATTTGAACGAAACCCATTTGATCGAAATTTCATTTGATCGAAAACCAGTATTCAAGGCAAATAACAGGGATTTATCCCCCTCCCCAATGTTGTGCGACCCTGGAGTTGGTATATATAGTTGGGGGGTGCAGCCCCCCACATCGGGGGTGTGAGGATTGAAGCCCCCCCACTATTTTCTTTTCAAATTTGTACTTTTTGTTTTATTTTCTTCTTTTAAAGGAAACTAGGTGAGGGGGGGGTTGCACCCCCCAACTATATATACCAACTCCAGGGTTGCACGTCATTGGGGAGGGGGACAAATCCCAGTTTTATGCCTTGAATACTGGTTTTCGATCAAATGAAATTTCGATCAAATGGGTTTAGGTCAAATGGCCTTTCGATCAAATGAAGTAGACCCATACATATATATATATATAGGATCTCCATTAAATGACACCAGAAGCTAAGTCAGTTGTTGAAGTCAATAATCTTTTGTTCACAAAGTTAAAAACAAAAAACATAATGACTGATAAACTAACAAGCTGCTAGTTACTTTTGAAGTCAATGGTTTATTGTAATTACACCCATTTAAAAACTTGCAAAAACTTGGTTCTTACCTGCCTTGGTCATGTATTCCAAAATTTCCATCTTCTCTCTTTACATATAGTACAGGGGAGTATGTCAAGTGTTTTACTCTCATGAATATTACGACTGTGTGTTATGTCTGCTTGTGGTACAAGGAATTGAGTGTATGCATGATGTGGCAAATTGTGGTGCCTGATAGGGAACTAATCGTGGCCCTGTCCTTACTCAAGCAGTTGACTGGTGCATCAGTATGTCTCACTTTAGAGTCACCAATGTCTAGAAGTTGGATTGTGCTGATGTTTGCTTTTATTGACTTTTGAGTTGAGTGACTGTGTGTCATACACGCATGTTTTATGGTGGGCACTGCCTGAGTTGAGTGGGGTTGCACAGGATATGTGATGTTCATCATATTGATCACTGCTACAGTAGGCTTAGCTATGGGTTATATCCTGCCAGGGGCATAATAGCTGGCCTGCTTCCAAAGCTTCAGGGAACTCTGCACCTGCTCAAACTGTCAGGCAGCTTGAGCTGAGCTGTGTAAAAGACAAGTTTAGGTGCAGAGTCCTTCAGAGCTTTACTGCCATCGAAGACTACGCTCTTCTGAGGCTTTCAAGGCTTGACGGTCAGCTTGTGCTTTCCTTTGCTGGGCAGATAAGTTCTCTTTGGGAAAAAAAACTTCCATTTTCCTCATTTACTTAATTTTGTTTATGTTTTATTACTTTATTCTTCAGGAAAGGTATTTCAAAGCTAGGAGTGTTGTATTTTAATGGACTGTCTTGAAACTGTACTTTTAAATAGAGCACTCATTTTTTTTCCTGTCAGTTTAAAAGTACTGTAAAGTAACTGAAAATATTTTTTCTGTGGAGAAATTGTATTTAATTTATTTCTGTGTGGTAGGCATAGTATTTAAAGTGCTGTTTACTGTGCTTTTTCTGTTAAAAAGTAACTTTTGTGGACTGGTAGTGTTTACCAACAGTTGCTGCTTGTCTTCCACAGGAAAGAAGCATAATATTCAGCTTGAACATGGAACAGACTAACGGTCACATGATCAGTCCTTATTCCAGCACAAAAAAATAATTAATTAATTAAGCAAACAGCCTTTGCCACCACAGCAGGCTAGCAGTTTGGCTTAGCTGCAGGTGGGTGATTCTGCTGTGGCCATTTGTTGTATCTCAGACCACTCATCTTTTACCCTGGAGCCCTTTGGTGAAGCATTTGCAGCCTGTATGGGCCAGGTGGTTAGCCATGTCCTCTGTGGCTGTTGGGGCCCCCTCAGTGGGTAAGGGAGACCCACTCTTGTCGGTCTTGGGGAGGGAATAAGGAAGATTTCCCTATTGTGCCAGAATGCTTTGCCCATCCCGGGGGAACCTGTTGCTGCTGCCATTCATAACACATTTGACCCCATTTTTCCTGACGAAAAAAGAAATAGCAAACTAAGCATGTATCATCTACTCCTCAATTTTCTTTGGCTATGAGTAGTTTACTGGGTCTGGTTCAGGGTTTAATTGAGGCTATTGAGCCTTCTTGTAAAGTAGTTTCAAGTAAAAGAAAGAGGGATGTCCTCATTTCTGGAGGAGATTGAAGATTCTGAACCTGAACAGGAAGCTGCAGGTATGCATACAGGGTTTTTCCTTCAGATATCTGATTCAGATTCATCGGAGAGCTCAGTTTCTGATTCTCCCTGCAGGGATATCTCTTTCTCTGCAAGTATTGCTAGAATGTGCCATTGTTTTCAGTGAGAGAGCACTGAAGTTTCTCAGTCTCTCAGAAAATAATAGCAGTTGTTACAGAAGGATTTCCAGAACCTGCACCCATTCTTGATGTTCTGTCTGCTATAGAAGATGCGTGTGTTAATGCCTGCTATTTTCTTGATAGCAAGCTGCCACTAAAGAGGTAGGTAGGATTTTTAAAGTTCCTCAGTCTTTTAAATTTTATACACTATTTCCAAACATGGCCCAACAGCTATAGCTTTAGATGATCCCACTGCTGCTAAGCACTTAGTTAATTCCAGTCCTACTCTTTCTGATAAGGAAGGACGATTATTGATAGGTATGAGAAAAAAAGCATATACTTCTGCAAGTTAGATTTTTAGAATTTTGAATTGCCAGACCTATATTTCAAAATTTGATCCAAAGTCTTTTCTGTCTGGGTTCAACCTGTGGATTATCTGATCTGACACCAGCCAACCTCTAAGACTTCAGCTTGACCAGCTCTGCCTCCTCTATCCATAACCACCCACTCCACTAGAGCTACCTCTGATCTAGTTTACAGCCATTCCATACAGCATCTCAGTTGTTTGCTCCTTTCTCTGTATCCTATGGGACCAGAGCTTGAGTGCGTTTTGTTTCTTTACCTGCCTTTAGATACTTAGTGATTAGTGTAGAGTTTTTCACTAGTTGTTGCTAGCTAGTTAAAGTAGGTTGGTGTAGGTCTATTTTCTGCCTTTCTGGGCTTATGTTGTTTTATTTTCCTGTGTGTTGCAATTACGTTAGGTAGCTGTTGGGTTTGTTATGGATAAAAGGATTCAAAAAGTGTATTTTTGTGGGCATGTGTCCTTCCCAGGAAGCTGATGACCGTTGTGTGTATTGCCTCAGGACTGCTGACCTGGAGTCCCATTGACCCATTTGTGGGGACTTTGGCTCTCACACTATTAACGAGATGAGGGCCAAAATTATGCTTCAGTGTCTTCTGCCTTCAGGGAACTCTTCATTGATCTTCTCCAGCAAAGGGGACAAGTTGGGTCATAAACAGGCTAAGGATCCTAAAACTGCCAAGGGAGACTGTAAGTAGTCAGCTCCATCTTTTATGACTCCTTCTGGCCAGTTAGATCCAAAAGTCCTAAGACCAATAGATCACATGGTGGCCTTGTCTCTGACACCCAGGAGCCTATCACCTTCGGGACTGGTGTCTGTGAGTCGATCTCCTTCGACTCGACTGCCTCAGAGACATTTTCCTTCAGCTTCTCTACCTCAGAGTCAGTCACCTTTGGCTCTGGTCACTAGCAAGGTACCTTCCCCTACCATTAGTGGACCGAGCCTTTTTATGATTAGTTGGGCTACTTTAGGATGGATTTTTCTCTCCCTTTTTCTCTGTCTACTCCATGGTTGTTTTCACTCAAGTCCTCCCAGTCTCTTCCTTGGATCCTAGCTTCCCTGGCTCTAGCCTGTAGACTAGATCTGTTGCCTGGTTGATAATCTTCTCAGCCTCCCGTAGTAGCTTCCTCAGTTCAATCATCTCAGTCCTTTGGTAGCTTGAAGACTTCAGAATTGGAGAAATTGATTAAGTCCCTCCTGCAAGAACAAATGAAGTTAGGCCTCATTCCATTGTTTCCAGGCCCTCACCCTGAATCTTCGCTCCTGTATCTTGGTTTTCTCCCTCAGGCCCCATGGATCCAAGGTCTTCAGAACTGGTTGTTTTCCATTTCTTAGGATTAGAGCCAATGGTCTGGCCAATTTTGACTCCTATCCCTACTTTGGTCTCCTCAACTCTGTTGGTATCAGAGCTAGGTGGACCTCTTGGCCAACAGGCCGAGACAGTAATCTGCAGGTCTGGTTTGAAAATCCCAGTTTTGGGGTTTACCCTCCTGCTTGGAGCTTCTGTTGTTGATAGTTCAGTCCTAATCTTGGAGTGAGAACAGGGTGGGATTACTCCAGATTCAGATGTGTCCCTGGGGTCTTTGGACCCTGGGTCTGGTTGGTCCAATTCTGCCTCTGCTTTTGAGGTAAAAAGGATGCTCTGCTGTCAGGAGAGGGAATGGTCTACCGTGTCTTGTGCCTCCCTCCCCATCCATATTTATGCTTATGGCTACTTCTCAGCTTGCCCTGGGACACCCTTCCCCTGGTGGTCTCCATGCTGCCCTCTCAGTAAGGCCCCTAGCCTCTTCCATTTTGTCCAGACTCTCCAAGGCAGAAAGTGTCCAGTAAGAGTCTGTGCAGGAGGAAGTAGCTTGACTTACCCAAAGAGATGCTCATGGAGGATACTGATCTTGTGGAAGGAGAGGGGTCCCCCAAATTCCCCGACGAGGATACTTGTTTTGGAGATAATATGGAGCTCCTTCGCTGGCACAGGGGCAGGGCTACTAACATCCCCCCTCCAGAGGAATCTGTGGTTTTGGAAGGTCTTATCCACATCCAGGGTGGTTCACAGTTATTGACCTGTTGTCCTAGATGGTGTGGAAGGACCCCGAAACTGTACGACTGATCCCCATAAAGCCTGACAAGACAATCTGCCCTTCTAAGAATTGGCAGAACTGGAGTAAGAATCCTGTCATAGATGCTATTGTGGTGGCAGTGGCCACTAAAAATTAGAGTTTCTTGATTCATGATTCATCCTCTGAGTAGAGACTCTCAGGCATTGGATCACTTAGAGAAGCATGTTTACACCTCAGCCACATTGAGGGTGTTAAATTATTTAGACCATTTGACCAGGCTTCAGTGGGACATTGTGTCAGAAATCTCAAGAGTAGTGAAGACTCAGCAGTCTCCAAACACTCAAAAGACTCTGGAGATGGATCTGTCCTCCCTCCAATCCATTTCTAATGTGTCCATATGCTTGCCTTCTGACACAGCTGAGGGCATGTTCCAAGCAGCTGGTACCAGCATTTGTTATGCATCTCCACTCTTGGATAAGATTGTGTGAGTTTCCAGACTGCTTTAAGGTATCCTTTGTTAACATTCCATTTGATGACTCTTTTTGTGTCAAAACTGAAATACCTTCAGCAGGAGTGAGCAGGATGAGAATATGCTGTCTGCCATTGGAGTTCATTTTGCTGCTCCTCAATGGACCTTTTCTCACATCCATAAGAAGAGAAAATGCCTCATTTTTCGGAAATCACAGCAACCATTTCAGGAGGCTCCTTCTCAGGATTCTCCCTAAGAAGGGGGGGCAACCACAATGGACATCACCTCCTGAAAGATGGGGGGGGGTCTGCGGAACCAGGGCTGCTATATGAGGTTCTCCAGGAGGCCCTTTCATTGACCCTGAAGGGTTACCCAATTGTCCTACTCCTGAGCCAGTCTAGGGTCAATTGGTTGTATACCCAAAAGCTTGGGAGACTGTCACATTGGATGCATGGATGTTAAGAGTTGTATCCAGAGGTTATTCACTTCCATTTTTTACACGTTCCCTGTACAATGCCCAGATGACTTTTAGACATTCCACCCCATCAGTAAAGTGTGGCAGCTGTCAAAATCCAGAAGCTACTAGCAAACTGAGTCATCCAAGAGGTCCCACCAGACCAGTGAGGATCCAGGGTCTACTCAAGGTTCTTTTTGGTTCCAAAGAAGAAAAAGGTCTCAGGTCAGTCCTGGATTTGAGCAAGCTGAATCAGTTTATAAAGCATACCAAGTTCCAGATGGTCACAGTATAGTCCATTTTGCTTCTGTTGAGGAAGGACGACTGGATGTGCTTGATGAATTTCAAGGACTCGTGCCATCATATAAAGATTGTGAGGTGGTCCAGGAGATTTCTGTGCTTCTATCTGAATCATTATCAGTTCAGAGCACTGCCATTTGGTCTCAATACTGCCCCCTGGGTGTTCACCAAGTTTATGGCAGTGGTAGCAGCCTGGCTCAGGTTGCAGGGGTTTCAGGTCTTTCCCTACCTGGATGATTGGCTCTTAACTCCCAGCACAAGAGCATCCTTAATCAGGGCCATGGACACCTTATTCCAGCTGTGCAGTTCCTTTGAGATAACAGTCAGCTACTAAAAGTCCATTCTCCATCCAGTTTAGTCCTTGGCATTTATAGGTTGCCACTTGGATACAGTCTCCCAGATTACCAAACTTCCAGTCCTGACTATTGAACCTTTGGGATCTGGCAGTTTCTTTGATTGCTTAGAGAAAACCTACGGTGTATCTTATTCTCAGGCTCTTAGGTCACATAGCAGCTGACATTTGTTTGGTTCCTTAGGCCATGTATCACATGAGGGCATTGCTGTGGACTTTGGTGGTCCATTGGTCATAATTAACATATCCAATGAATTTTCCAGTTTTTCTGACTCTTGTTTGTCTAGATAAGATCAAGTGTTGGTTGGAGTCTCCCTATATGTTTCTTCCCCCTCCTCGGGCTACTGTCATAATGTATGCCTCTCTTCTGGGGTGGGGCATTTCAAGGAAAGGACTATTCAGGGGATCTGCACTGTGACCAAGGCCAGTCTGAACATCAGTATCTTGGAGATGAGAGCAGTCCTCCTCATGTTGCAGGCTTTTCAGGACATTTTCCCCAAGGGTGTGATTACTGCCCAGACAAACAATATTTTGGTGGTCTGGTATCCGAAGAAGCAGGAGGGATCCCAGTCTTAATCCCTTTGTTGGGAGGCCGTGAGGGTCTGGCAATGGGCAACTTTGACTTAATGGTTTCTGACTGCAACAGACATCTTGGGGAAATACAACACTTTAGCAGACAGTTTGAGCAGAAACATTCTCCTCTCTCACAAATGGTCCCTGAATCCGAGGGGTGTTGCTCGGATTTTTCAGAGCTAAGGCAATCTGTTTTGTCACCTTTTCATTTCCCCGTCCAGCACCAAATACAACAGGTTTTATGCCATAGTTCCTCCTCAGGGACAGTCACCCAGGGATCCTGTCCTGCATGCTTGGCCATGGGTCTTCCATGTGCATATCCTCCGTCCGTGTTGATAACATTTCTTCAGAAAGTGGCCCACTGCAGAGTGCGTGTAATCTTCTTTGCTCCCTTTTGGCCTCTCAGGTGTGGTTTCCCTTTTTTTGGCTTCCCCTATGATACCCTGCTTAGGTCCTGGATTAAGTTCCAGATCTCAATACTCACCCACCAGATTTGGATCCACCCAAACTTTGAATTCTCAGGTGAACTGCTTAGTTTTTCCAGTCCCCATGATGGCAATGGAATCACAACCTTTCAGACAGAGTTGATCACATCTTAACTTCTTCCCAAAAGACATCTACTCGTAACATCTATGGTAGTAAGTGGAAGCATATTACCTTGTGGGCTGTCTCTCAGAGGTTGGATACTTGATCAGTACCATTGAAGGACTGGCCTTTTTTGTGGATTTGTTTAATTCTGGGTCTAGTTGGTCTACTATTAAAGTGCAATTGGCAACTGTATCCAACTTTCACATTGGAGGGGATATTGTGCAGTTGCCTTCCCTTAAGACCTCAAAGGCCATTTTTAAAAGGAACCTTTCTTCTTTGTCCTCCTATACAAGATCCTGTTCCACCTTGGGACTTGACTTTTATTCTGCAAGTGCTACTATACTTCTTTTTGAGCCCTGTGCTACTGTTGATTTGAAGTTGTTGTCATGGAAGGCTTTGTTCTTGGTGGTCATTACCTCTGCCAAAAGTGTGTTTGTGCTGCAGGACCTCTCTGCTGTCCCTTCTTATTTGGTCTTCCATCGAGACAAAGTGTCCCTTAGACCAGACCCTGCTTTTCTGCCTTAAGTGGTATTAATAAATAATTTGAATGTGTCCATTCATCTGCCAGTCTTTTTCCGCAAATCTTCTAGCAGGGGTGAATATGTTCTGCATTGTCTTGATATCCATAGGCAGTTGAGGTTTTATTTGGATAGGACAAAGTAATTTGGAAACTCTAATCAATTATTTGTATCATTCTCTAAGTCTTGGTTGGGTGCTTCCATATCAAAGGTAAAATTGTCCAAATGGCTTTCTTACTGTATTTCCTTTGGGAATGGTTTGAAGGGAAAGTTTTTGCTTAACAAACTCAAAGACCATTCTGTCAGAGCTATGGCTACTTCCACAGTCTTTTTCTCGGATGATATTTGTGGTGCTGCAGCTTGGGTGGGTCACTCCTCTATCATGTCCCACTAAAACTGGATATCTAGTCCAGGTGTAGAGTTTTATTTGTTTCCACCATATTGTGCAATATTCTTCTGTTAGATCACCTAGGGTGTTAATGACTGAGGACTCTATCCCACAGGTTGAAAGAAGATGGAAAAGACAACATTGGATATGAAAGTTGTGTACTCGCTGCAATGACAGATCCATGTTGACTGTTTTCAGCTGGTTCAACCTTCCCCTCACCTGCCCCCACTATCTTGGCTACTCTGTTATTCCAGAGATGAACAACCAGGGTGACTGCTTTTCCTGTTTCATTGAGTCCCTTGCGTCCTTGGCTTTTTGGCTTTTCTCCCTTTAAGGACTAGGTCTGAAAGTTTAAATAGAGGGAGGAGTCAAACTAGATCTGAGGTAGCTCTAGTGGAGTGGGTGGTTATGAGTAAAGTTGGTAGAGATAGTCAAGCTGAAGTCTTGGAAGTTAGTCAGCATCAGATCTGAGTTGGATCCAATAACCTACAAGTTGAACTAAAAGGAAACAGACAACACAGATCTATGGTTATGGTGAGTACATAATTTTCACTTCTGACAAATTGTGAACTTATGAGGAATGCTTTATCTGCAGTTTTTTCTTATGAAGAAAAATCTGCTTTAAATATATTTGTTTCTTCTGTCGCACAGGTCACTACTCATTGCTTACAGAGTTTGTATATGACTCTGTTGATAGCTCTTTCAGGGCTTTTGCCACTGTTAATGTTTTGAGGAGGTTTGATGATGATGCCAAAAATGAGATATTAAATTCTCCCTTGGAGAGAGATTTAGTGTTTGGCCCTCTGCTGCAGAGGTGATGAAAAACTATCTTGAAAGGGGCAAGAGGATCTCTAAGATTTTTCAACCCTCCTTTTCAAAGTTTTCCAAGGAATTTTCTTACTCCTCATCCAATTTTGATAAAAAAAAAATAAACAAAAAAAAAACAGCAAAAACAGTCTCAACAAAATAAAGATACAGATGTTTAGGATGAAATGGCAAGGGGGTTAGGTTAAAAAATTCATAAGTATTCAAAAAGAAGTGTTGGGCCTTCCAAAAACAAGGAGAGTCCAACAAGTCTGAATGACTATTCAAGGGACCTTGTAAACCCCTCCTACCTTGGCCTTTTTTCCTTCCAGAAAGTCTGAATGGCCATTTTTCTCTTTAACCACAGATTGTTTCAGACAAATGGGTTCTTAAAATCATTCTTCAAAATTACAGATAACAGTGAGAGGAAATTCCTCCTTTCCAGGGGATTATTCCTCATCCCACAGATCAAACATTTTTGTTTCCACCTGTTCTTCATCACATGCTGTCTCAAGGAGCGATTGAACCAGTTCCTCTTTCCCAGCTGGGGAAGAGCTTTTAAGGATGTCCCTATTGCCAAAGAAAGGAAATTATTGGAGACCAGTTTTGGATCATTCTTTCCTAAGCCTGTTTGTGATAGTGTCCAAATTCAAAATTATACCACTTCACAACCTGTCACTACTACTTCTTCCTTTTTCAAATTTCTGTTCAGCACTAGACTAAAAGATGCTTATCACATCCCTATTCATCCAGACTTCAGATATGTTTTAAGGTTTTGTGTTTGGATCATATTATCAAATGTTAAGTTGTCCAATCTCGCCTTCGTTTTTGCTGGATGGGTTCGGAGCCGATCCTTGGCTCCGACTTGGCCACTTACTATAGCTCAAGAGCTCTTTACTGGCTTAAGGCTACCCCTTATCCCAGAATGCCCAGCGTCAGCTACCCAGATCTTGTTTGCCGCTTTAGCTGCGAGGTTGTGGTCAATATTAGCTCAGGCTTAGTATAATTGTTTTCTCTATTAAACTGAAATATTGTGCTTAAAATTTGATATATTTTTTCTCTCTTGTAGTTTGTAAGTTTCATTTATTGTAAACACATTATCATGTCCTTGCTGTGTTTTTCTGTGCTGTGTTGGCCGTCACCCCTTAGTTGCTAGGCCTTTTGTTATTCTCTGAACTCGTTTAACTTAGAGAGTCCCCCTCCCTTAAGGACAGCCATTTAAGTTAGAGGCTCTCCTTTAAGGTCTTTATTAATTTTTTGTTACTATTGTAGTTTGTCTTTTTGGTAAAATGTCTAAGGAAGTTAAAACCTTTGGTTTTAAAAAGTGTGACTCATGCAGTCAGAAGATGCCTCTGACAGATAGGCACAGTAGTCATGTTTACTGCTTGGGGGCTCTGCACCTGCAGGATTATTGTGCTATTTGTCATGCCTTTAGTCCAAGGGTCCTGCAGGAGCAGAAAAACAAGCTTATCCTCCTTGGATTGTTAAAACAGGATTCTCGGCTAAAGCATCTCATCCAATGAAACCTTTGAAACCAGTCAAGCCGTCAGCTCCATGTTCGGAACCGACCTGTGAGCTGGACAAACCAAGTGTGTCGGTACCATCTGGCACTGACAAGACTACCCCTCTGTCTGCTCCAGTTGTTACTTTGGAGCCATATCAGAGCCACAAATGAGATATTTCTACTTCATTGGAGCCGATTCGCTCGGTGCCACAATCACCCTTACTTCAAAGTAAGTCCAGTCATCGCTCATCTTCCCACTCCTCTCGATCCTCGAGGTTATCGGATCAGGATGTGGAGAGAGTGGTCAGTAGGTTGCTGAAGTCACAGGCCCTTGCTAAAATGCTTTTGAGCCTGCCTCAACAAGCTTCGGCTCCATCCGCTTCGATTTCAATTCCTCCTCCGACTGTGCTTAGTTCGGAGCCAGAGTTCATGGACCCTCAGATAGTCATTCCTTCAGCTCCAATGACATCCTCTTCGGCTCCGACGTTGGCTCTGATTACCTCGGTTGTTCCTCCCATCAAGGTATCTGGGTGCCAAAGCTCTCTCATCGGCTCCGAGGGGGGAAGTGGCATCGGACCCTTGTCCGACCCCGTTCTCCCTCTCGGAACTTCGGCTCAGTTGAACTCAGCTCCCACATTGGCCTCGGAGCCATCGCCCTCGGCGCAGGGTGGGATTCCTGTCTCTTCAGAGCTGGAGCCCTCCTTGTGTCGAGACAGCGGCACCTTCGAGGTCATGCGGAGAGTGCTGTCCCTACAGACAGCTCCACTATTGGCTCCATTGGCTCTGTCCCCCTCGGACCCTGTGACAACCTCTGCTCCTCCTCCAGCCCCAAAGAGTAGGGAAACTTTGCCCCAGGACACCCCAATGGGTGAACCCTCTTCTTCCAAAACCTCCACAGAGCATTCTGAGTAGGCTTTCTAGAAGAAAAAGTGTAATAGGAAGCACCAAGACTCCCCTGAGTATGTCACCTCATATACAGACCTGGATGAATCGGAGGGATCCCCAAGGTCCCCCTCTGAAGATGTTTCCTTTTGGACATTCTTGAGATTCTCAGGCGCCTCTGTAGCTGGACTTCCCTAGCCCACTCCGAGGACAAGGCTGTATACCTGGACACATTTGGTTCCCAACCTTCCACCTCCTGGGTGTCTCCGCATTTTGATCCAATCATGTCTGTAGTGTCTCGAAAGGCTTGGTCAGCTCCAGATTCCATGGAACCTGTCCCAAGGAGACCCAATAAATTCATCACAGCTCCCCAAGACAAAACATTCTTAACTAAAGGTGTCCCAGTTGATACCATGGTGGTAGCAGCAGCCACAAAGGGAGAGTTAGCTGAAACCTCCTCATCTGTCCATCCACCAAATAAAGACTCTCGTACGATGGACAGATATGGGAAGCGGATGTTTTCATCAGTGACCTTCTCCCTTAGGTCCCTGAACTACCATTCCCATTTTACTATGCTTCAGAGGGATCTCCTAAAAGAGCCTGGAGGTACCCTACAAGAACCCATAGCTGAGGGAGCTTCAGCCAAGGTAGCTACCCAGCTGGCAACTCTTAATTCAGTAGTCAACTCCTCCATGAGGCTTATTTCATACGCAGCCAATGGAGCGAGTAGAGCTGCAGGAACATGAGTGGCTCTTAGGAGACATTCTTGGCTGTGGCTGTGTCAGTATGTGGAACCTTTCAAAGTGTCCTTTACCAATACCCCCTTTGATGGCTCCTCTCTCTTTGGGCCTCAGGTGAAAGACATGCTTACCAGGTGCCAGCAGGAAGGCAAGACGCTCTCTGATGTCGGAGTCCGTTTTTCCACTCCTACCAGACCATACCCAAAGGGTCAGAAGGGTGGAAAGATGTGGTTTCAAAAATCCCAGGGACCCTTGCCTGGTGCATGTGGTGAATTTTCCCCCAGGGACAGAGGGGGAAATAATAACAATGGCAGACACCGCCCTCATGGCAGAGGGGGTCCGCAAAATCAGGGTGACAGAGATACGTTCTCTTCCAAACCCTATCAACATCCCTGAAGGGATGCCCGATTGCTCAACTCTGGAGGCAGTCGGGGAAAGGCTTTCATTGTATCCAACCGCCTGGCAAAATATTACAAAAGACAAATAGGTACTAGCCATTACATCCAGAGGTTACAAAATTCCCTTTCATCAACCCCCTTTTGTTTAAAAAAAATCCATCTCAGTGTTCCACCCAATCTAAGGGATCAGGCAGTCACAGAAGTTTCAAGACTGCTAAAAAAAAGAGCCCTCTAGGAAGTCCGCGCAGACCAGGTAGGATCCGGAACTTACTCAAGATTCTTTTTAGTGCCCAAAAAGACAGGGGATTGGAGACCAATTCTGGATCTCAGCAGGTTAAACAAATCTGTTCAAAAAAAAAATGTTCCAGATGGTAACACTGCAGTCCATTCTCCCCTTTCTGGGTCAGGACAATTGGATGTGCTCCATAGATCTTCAGGACGTGTACTATCATATAAAAATGGACAGACGGCCCAGGAGATTTCTATGCTTCCGGCTAGGGGCCAGTCAATACCGTTTCAGAGCTCTGCCCTTTGGTCTCACCACAGCCCCCAGGGTGTTCACCAAATGCATGGCAGTAGTCACGGCTCACCTGAGACGTCAGGGATTCCATGTGTTTCCTTATCTGGATGAAAGGCTCTTCACTGCTACCACCAGACAACAACTTATACAGGCACAAGATTATACCATCACATCCTGTGCTCAACTAGGCATCACAATAAAGTTAGAAAAATCTGCCTTGTTGCCCTGTCAATCTATTGCATACATAGGAGCAGAACTAAACACAAGAAAAATGATTGTAAAATTGCCTCTGGAAAGAGTTTCCATTATTCGAAAACAGGTGTCACTTCTCCTGAGGAGCAAAATAATTCAAGTAAAATATGTCTTTCAAGCTCTAGAGTCCATGGCAGCAGCCATTCTTCTAGTTCCCTTAGCACGCTTTCACATGAGAATCCTTCCGTGGCTTCTTTTCACACAATGGTCCTTCCAGGAATTACCCATGTCTCACATGATGCTAATTATGGAATCTCACAAAAGACACCTTTCCTGGTGGATGGTCTCCCCACTAGTTACACAGGACAGGCCTTTCATGGAACCTCATCCAGTCACCACAGTGACCACAGATGCTTCCCTGATAGGGGGGGGGGGCATTATCTAGGGAAGACAGTCCAAGACACTTGGCAACCTCACAAGTACAACTTGCACATCAATGTCCTCGAGATGAGAGCTGTGCTCCTAGCATTGCAAGCTGTTCAAGACTCTCTCCCTGCTGGAACTATTGCAATACAAATGGAAAATATGTCAGTGGTTTGGTATATCAACAAACAAGGTGGAACCAGGTCTTACCCCTTGTGCCGAGAAGCCCTCAGACTGTGGAAGTGGGCGATTTCCTCCCAACGTTTTCTGACAGCAATGCATATCCCTGAGACATCCAACGTAATAGCGGACAGGCTCAGCAGGGCGATCCTCATGCCTCATGAGTGGTCTCTGAAACAGGAAATTGTGGATCTTATTTTCTGCAAATGGGGCCAGCCTTGCTGCAATCTCTTTGCTTCTCCCCTCAATAACAAATGCAGCAGCTACTTCTCCCTTGTTCCTCCTCCAGGTCATACACCCAGGGACGCTCTAGTCCATGATTGGCCTCAGGGACTCCTTTATGCATTTCCCCCCTTTCCCCTAATTCCAAAAGTCATTCAGAAAGCAAAATCGTTGGGTTGCAAAATGATCCTCATTGCCCCCTATTGGCCTCGACATATTTGGTTTCCATTCCTTCACCCCCACCTTCTAGCCCAGCCTTGGATTCTGGACCCAGTACTGGACCTCTTGATTCATCAATCAGGTGGGCTACACCAATCCCGCCAATCTCTCAAGCTCACAGCTTGGTTACTCCACTTCCAATCCTAGCCAGTCTCCCCAGTATTTCCCCAGCAGTGCATGATATTATTGTTTCCTCCCATAAGACAAATACAAGGAAAGTCTATGCTAGCAAATGGAAAAGATTCTCTTACTGGGCAGAATCCAGAAATGTAGACCCTTTTATAGCTCCTATTCACAAGATTTTGGATTTCTTAGCAGAACTGTTTCATTCTGGTGCAGCGGCTGCTACCATCAGAGTGCAATTAGCTGCCATTTCAAATTTTCATGTTGGAGTTTCTAACTCCAGCATAATGTCTCACAAACTCTGTAAGGCCTTCTTGAGAGGTACATCTCTACTTAGACCCCCCCCCCCCCAGTAAAAGAAACCCTTCCACCTTGGGATCTCAATTTGGTTCTGGCCTCCTTGATACTGCCACCATTTGAACCAGCAGCATCATGTTCCTTGAAATTTCTCTCTTGGAAAACTCTTTTTGTAGTTGCTATTACTTCTGACAGATGTGTTTCAGAACTTCATGCACTATGTGTTCGCCCTCCATACCTAGTTTTTCACAAAGACAGAGTTTCTCTGAGAACCAACCAATCTTTTCTACCTAAAGTTAGTTCAGATCACAATTTGAATCAATCCATTGACCTTCCTGTCTTTTTCCCTAATCATTCCAACAAGGCAGAAAACAGATTACACCAACTGGATGTGCATAGACAACTGCTTGTCTATCTCCATAGAACTAAAGAGATGAGAAAATCAGATTAGTTGTTCCTTTTATTTGCTAGCAACAAACAAGGTCTTCCAGTTTCTAAAGTAACATTGTCAAAATGGTTATCAGACACCATAGCATATACGTACCATTTGTGACAAAAAGATCTTCCAACAAAACCCAAAGGTCATTCAACCAGGTCAGTATCTACTTCGGTAGCATTTCAATCTAGATTGTTCATAGATTCAATTTGTGCAGCACCTCATACATTCATTTCTCATTACAAAGTATATGTGGTCTCCTGGGGCAGGGCTTCCTCTGGTTCCACGGTTGTGAAGAGTCTGTTCCAATGAGCCACCCAGGATTGAGGTGCTAGGGATGCTGTCCCATCCAGCAAGAATGAAGGCGAGATTGGACAACTTAACATAAAGAAGTTATGTACCTACCATAATGTTCCATGTTAGTTGTCCTTCATCTCACCTTCCTTCCTTCTTGCGTCCCTCCCTCCGCCCCCCTTCCTCGAGGATTGAGAGGAGTTTCTCAATGGTTTCACTGGCTAATTTGTTTTGTTATTAGTCACTTCTGAGCCAAACCATGACAATTAACTGTATATCCAGGTCTATTAATGAATTATTTTCTATAATTATGTCTAGTGTGAGCTATCTCAAATGAGATCTGGGTAGCTGACGCTGGACATTCTGGGATAATGGGTAGCCTTGAGCCAGTAAAGAGCTCTCGAGCTATAGTAAGTGGCCGAGTTGGAGCCGAGGATCGGCTCCGAATGCATCCAGCAAGAAGGAAGGCGAGATGAAGGACAGCTAACATGAAATGTTATGGTAGGTACATAACTTCTTTTTCTCTGCCTTACCCGTTAGTCTATCGACCTCACTAAAGTGTTGAAAAAAGTGTCTAGCTCCAGTTATACTTCATTGCAGGCTACAGGGTATCTGGTATCTACATGTTTACATATGTAGATGACTTGCTTATCTTTACAGAGTCTTTTTCAAAATGTCAGGAATCTCTCTTTTGGGTGAGAGATCTCTGTTAAACAAGCTAGAATTCTAAGAAAACAGTCAGAAGTCTTTTTTGACTCCTTCACACAGGATATCAAATAGACACCTCAGTTCAAAGAGCTTTTCTTCCACAGGAAAAATAGATCTTTATTTAGATCTATTTCTAAGGTTTTCCACTCAGACCTCATTCACTGCAAGGGGATACCTCAGTATTTTGGGTCTCATGGCATCTATGATTTTCATGATACCCCCTGGCAATACTCCACTTGAGAAGGATACAGTGGTACCTGAAATCTCTTTGGTCCAAGCACTGACACCCTTTATCTTTTCAAATCCCAGCGCTGGGTTTTGTCAGAAAAGAAATCATTGATAGAGACAAAAGATACCCTTAAATCCAGATCTCCCCTTCTTCCTCCCTGTTCCAAAGCCGTCTTTCACAACAGATACTTTAGAATTTTCTTGGGGAGCAGTTTCAGGAGGGATAAAAGTGCAGGAGCTGCAGAATACTAAGGACAGATGCAAGTGCATAAATATTGAGACACTTGCCCTATCAAGAAACTCAACTTTCTGGACCATCTTTGATCCCCAGGACCTCTTCAAGTGGTTACATACAGTGCCACAATCTTATGGCACATCAACAGGCAAGGAGGAGCCAAGTCATACCCCCTTTGCAGACTAGCCATGATAGCTTGGGACATAGCGTCTTTACACATTCTCACTGTACAGGCAGCAGACATGCCATCAAAGTTATAATGTTTCAGGTCTAGGTCAGTTAATATGTATTTACGTTTTTACTCTTACATGTCAGAACTATAAAGAAAAAATGATGAATGTTTGTAAAACTGTTTTCCATGTTAAGAACCTCAGGTCAGCCAGATTAGCTGGTTAAAGTAGAATAAGTATTAGATTCTCTAACAGAAAATTATGATCTCATGGAGTGACCACCATTTTTCTTGGAGGCCTGTTATGCAGAACTCCTTTCAAGATATTTTGACATGAGACTCCATTGAAAAAGGAGAATCCATGGACAGGCATGCTGAAAAGACTGATAAATGATCCTTTATAGAAGAATAAGAAAGGCCATAGGACAGTAACTCACACAAATATTGCAGAACCAGAGAACAAGTAGCCCAGAACTGGTAGTGTTTACGTTGTTGGCTCCAACTAGAAAACCTTTCCCAATTGCTAATACATGAGTTTCTAGTAGCAGGCTTTCTTGCTTCCATTAGTACCAGCTGCACATCCTCATTCTAACTGCTGCAGTAGCCTTTGGTTATTTGGGTTATATCCCACGCAGGGTAAAATGGTTTGCCAATCTTCAAAAGTTTCTGGCTCCCCTCCACACATGCTCCTAGGCTGTTGTGTCTCATAGATCCCATGGTGGAAAACAGCAGCTTAGGTGCAGATTCTCAAGTTCTTTTTTGCTCCCTTCGAGAGAGCACCTCTGGGCTTCACAGGATTGACAGCCAGCTTCAGTCTTCCATTTCTGGCAAATAAATTCCCATTGGGGAACTCTTCCATGCAAAAATTATATTTTTATATTTTTTAATGAGAATTGGGACTGTTCTGATCTTTCAGTAAAAATATCGTATCAGGCAAGTTATTTTTAGTATTGGGGCCAATTTATGTCTGGGGCAATTTTTGTGAGAAAAACATGCTGCTTTTGTACATTTTTTATATGAAATGATGGAATGATATGTTCAGGTGATTATATGTGTATTTTTATGTTTATGTACACTTCATGACAACGTAACTTCATTTTTACTTAATTCAGGGATATTTTCTGTAAAAAGGGACTTCTGAATTGTAGGAGACTAAAGTGTACTGCTTGCATGTGTACTTTTGGGATATTTTTGGGACTATGTAGGGAAGTAGAAGTGTATGTATGGCTTTTGAACACTAGATTGACAGCTTACCTTCTGACTGACTCATTCAGCAGTGCTTACCAACAAACAGGCTTTATCCTTGGCAGGAAAATGGATACCCTTCCTTGTCCTGCTGTTCTTCCTCCCGGTGTATACTTAAAAAAAAATACTAATGATCATTTCACCCCATTCAGGGCTGAGTTTACACTTCAGCCATTGTTGGGTGACTTTGCTGTGACCACAGCTTGTTCCTCAGACCACTAAATGGTTTCCCCAGGTCCGTATCATATAGCTCCCTCCTCCACCATGGACCGGGAGTTAGCCACGTCCTCTGTAGCTGTTCTAGTGTTCATACTGGGCATGGGAGAACCATTTTCTTTGGGTAAGGGAGTTTCTTTAGGTAGTTCTTCCTAGCTTGGTCGGGGTAAGAGACCTGTTTCCTGGGTTGAAGTGTCGCCTTTTAATCAGTCTCCTTCTAAGGATATCCCTAGAAAGGGAAACAAACGGTTAGACAGATTTCATATAACAGTATGCCTGTTAATAAAAATGAAATAGTTGTCTTAGCTAAGGGTTTATTACAGGTTTTGAGTCTGTTAGAAGAGTAGGAAAATTAAACATAACTCTTAATTCAACAAATCTGAGGCTATTTTATCACAGGATTCTTACAATGACAGGGATAGGGCTTCTTTTGTATTTTCCTCATAGGTATCTAACTGATTCTGAAGAGAATATTTCCTCAGTTTCTCCTTTAGAGGAGTTTCTCTTTTCTGAGGCTGCATTCAGAAGGAATAATATATTTTTGTGAGAAAAAATGGACGTTCCTTCCTACCTAAGAAGATATGATATGTTACAAGAGGATATGCAAGGTACTAAACCTATTCCTCCTATTAAGCCAATTTTGGTGGACATTTTTGATTCTTTCTGCAGTAATTTTATAGTCAATCTTTAGTCCCTAAAATGCAGATAGACTTTATAATGTTCTACATTCTAACAAGTATTTGTTTTCTCACCTCAGGTTTGACCCGGCATCTTTTGTATTTCTTCTGTAGCTTCTAATAAGGTTCTGGTCAATGGTAATCTTTCACCTTCATACAAAGATAATAAAGGCTTTTACAGGATTATAAAGAGAAATTATTGTTCTTCAAATAGCCTTGAGAATCCTAATTTACCAGGCTAATATGTTGAAGTACTTATTAACTTGTGTGGACAATTTAAGGAACTTTTCTGTCACATCATCCTCAAAAAGTAGGTCTGTTTTGAAACCTATTATTGTTAGTCTTTCTCAGGTCTAAACATTCTTTAATGAGTGTGTATGATTATGCTGAGTTTGTATCCAGAACTACAGCCTCTGCTACTGTAATGAGATATTTTGCCTGGGTACATAATCAGAAGTTGTCTAGAGAACTAAATTCCAAGATTTGAATTCTCCTTTGGATAAGGAGGTTTTGTTTGCTCCTTCCGCTACTCAAGTACTCAAACTGTTTGATGAAAGATGCAAATTGATCCAGAGAGTGGCTAAAATTTTTCAGTCCTTTTTCCTAAAGCTTCCAAAAACCTTGATTCCTTTTTTCAAAAAGTAAAATAATCGAAAAAGATTCTAGCAAACAGGGATTTAAAAATTAATGGCACGAGTGGTCCAACAGTAAACAGGGATCCTTTCAGAAAAAGGGATGTGCCTCTACCTCAAAATAATTAAGCCATCACTCCCCCACCCCATTCAACTCTGTCCCAGAAATTGGTTTTCAGCCTTCTTCTTTGGCAGATTGTTTCAAGCAAATGGGTTCTGAGTGTAGTTCATGAGGGTTTACAAATGGCACTGGATAGACGTAACTCCTTTTCAGCATCTACCAGCACCCCCCCCCATCCTCTAAACCAGAAGGAATTTTTTCCTCAAGTTCTTCATCATTTGGTTTCATTGGAAGTCATAGAATCAGAGCCTCACACCCAAAGGCAAGAAAGATTCTATTCCAGAATGTTTTTGGTGCCAAAAAATGGATAATTCATGGAGACCAGTATTCAACCTATCCTGTTTCAGATTGTTTGTGAAAGGACCAATTTGCCTATATCACAAGTGATAATTCAGTAAAGGTGTTTGGGAAAAAAAAATCAAGATGTTGACCTTACAAAGTCTGTTACCTCTTATTCTTGTTCTTGTTTTCATGGTAACTTTAGACATAAAAGATGCTTATCATAACATCCCTATTGTCACAGAGTTCAGAGTTCTCCTTGGACTTTCTGTGTCTGGATCACATTATCAACTCTGTGCACTGATGATCTGTAGCTCCAGTGATATCTCACTGTAGAGTGCAGAGCATTCACATATTTCCTTATTAAAACAATTTACTTATCTTTGCAGAGTCTTTTTCCATGTGTCAGGAGTCCCGTTCATAGATTACAAATGTCCTTTTCCACCTGTGCTTTCAGATCAACAGTCAAAAATCCTCTTTAATTCCTCATTACATGATTGCATTTCAAGGATTCCTTGTAGTTTCTGAAAAAGACATTCCTATCCCAGGGGAAAGTGGACTTGTATCTGGAAATCCTGTGCCTTTCAAACCAGTCTCAGATTTCAGCCAAAGAGTATCTCAGGGGTATCAATGATTTTAATGATTCCTGTTGCCAGGCTGCACATGAGAACAATTCAATGATTCTTTAAGAGCTTTGTGGCCCAAGCATTCCCACCATCTGGAATTTCAGATTCCAGTTTTGGGTTTTGTAAAGAGAGAACTGCTGTGGGAGATAACACTTTTTTTTCTGAATGCAAGTCATTCTTTCTTCCAGTCCCAGCTCAATCTGTGACAACCAAGCACTTCGATTTTGTTTGGAGGGCAGTTTCAATGCAGGTAAATGTGCAGGATCTTTTGAGCAATACAGACAGTTCAGAGTACATAAATCAAAGAAATGTTAGTTGTGATCCATGCTGTAGAATCTTTTCATCATCTGTAATCTCTGGGACCCCTGCAGGTGATTTCAGACACCACCACAGTGATGTAGCATATGAACAAATGGGTCACCAGGTCTTACCTTCTCTGCAGGCTGGCTGTGGTGAATTGGGAGTTTCCTGTGAACCATTGTTTAACCCTCCAGGCTTCCTACATTCCATCAGAACAAAATATAGTGGCAGATAAGCTGAGCAGAATCTGGATAGACCCTCACAAATGGAAAGTGAGTTGGGGGCAATGTTCCAGGAATTTATATAGATATGGGGAGCCTATGCTATTATCCTTATAATGCCTGCAGTGCAACTAGGAAGTGAAACCACCTTCACCTTTCCCAAAAAGAAGAGGTAATGGTGTGCTTGACTTCTGTATTGTTTCTGTATCGTCATCCTTTATGACCTAATTTAACATGCAAATATTAGCTACAGCCTTTGCAGATGACAATCATGCTACTGCTTCCAGATCAGTAATGAAACAATAAATCATACAAATCAGCACTCAAAATATCATACCTCAAATTATAGTTGTCAAAGGGATGTTAACTCAAGACATCATGTTGCAATACTTGACACAAATGTCATAAAACAATATTTTTTACTTCATTCCCCAGCATCCATCCATATCCCTGAATAAATTACCTAGAGGTCACACTGACTTGACAATGTTGGAGAAAGGTGAAAGGTAAGAAAAAAGAAAACGCTGTCTAACTTTCTCCAAGAAGCAGGTGAAAGTGTAGCAAAAAAAGATGTGGCATACTGCAGAGTCGCTAGTGCTGGAATGTGCTCTCTTCAGGTATCAACATAACATCATACAACAAACCTTACTGTTCCTTTGTTTATTTATCTGAAGAAGAATTAATAGCATGTGTAGATGTCCTGCAGTTTTGCATTAGTAGCAAAGCTATTTCATCCATCCATCGTCAACCCCTTTTCCCATTTTGCACATGGGGTCGGGGTGCCACTTCAGTGTTGACAATCATCTCAAGCCAATGTTTACAGCACTTGGTGGCTAGCCCTGCAGCTGTAGTTCATTCGTACCACTCACACACACACACACACACACACACACACACACACACACACACACACACACACACACTCACCTATGGCCAATTTAGAGTGTCCAATCCAATTACTGCATGTCTTTGGAATGTGATAGGAAACCGGAGCACCTGGAGGAAACCCATGTGACCACAAGGAGGACATGTAGACTCTGCACAAAAGGCACCCCAGCTGAGAATTGAACTGGCAAACGACTTGCTGTGAGACAACAATGCTAACCACGGCCACCTTAGCAAAGCTGTTTATCCCAGTAAAAAAAGCAACAGCCTGTTTTTTCTTAATGTAAACCAGTGAGGAGGGAAGAGAACTCATCATATTATTATTTTACAATTGAAAGTAAATGGCAATGAACCCAAAAGTAACAAACAAACTTTACTCTTAAACTCTACCATTAAATACTTCTGCGGGACTTCATCTGAATGATGAATGACATGAAACAGACAATATAAATATCAAGTTGAAAGGGTGAAATAACCAGTAGGGCAGAAATGCAAATGCATTTTTAGTAAGTTTAAAAGTAACACCAGAGAAGTAAAAATAAATGTAATCCATTCAGTAAAATTTGTCTCTTGTATATTTTCTGCCCCCTCCCCCCTCCATATATACATAATCTTCATTGGTGTTTAAAATAAATCTTTTTGTTATCTGGAGAAGTAGTTGTGTTTGTTAATTTAACTATTTACAAATGGAAAAAAGGTTGCATGAGCAACATCTGATATTTTATTATTCGCCTAAGATTATTCAAAGTGTAAAGTTCTTGCACTACATTATTAATAAGTACACTAGCTTATATCTTATCCCCTTTACCAGCTGTATTTCAAAGTATATAGTTTGTGCTGAATATTAGAATATGTAGTTAGAAAAATATGATATACAGTGTAAGTGCTGTGTTAAATGGGAAATGAAAAGTTCCCTCCAATCCCTGTACTTGAGCAGTCTCACAGCACACAACCTGCAGTTACTGTACACAAACCCAGAGAGGGACAATTGCTGACTGTTTAGCACGTTATTAATAATTACCAGCTCTAACATTAGTACAGGAATTGGTTTGGTAGAAACCCAGATCCACACGGTTGTTTCAGATTACATTAAATTTAACTAATAATAAAGAATGTCACTCAGACTCTTGAGTTTCTGCTATTCTAAACAATGGTGTCCTGGGCAGCTTTATTTGTTTATTGATTTATTTAATTGGACAGGTGCAGGCTGGTCATATGAAGTAAACTGCAGCTGGCATATTGTCAAGAGATAAAGTTACTGTCAGATAAAAAAATTCAAATGGACAAAAGCTAATGACAGTAGCAAATAAGAACTATTGTAATTTAACACTTTAATGACTCGGGCATGTTTCATACAAAATAAGTCCTAAAGGTGCCAAGTGTGTGTGAGAGACAGCCTAAAATCTAGTTTCTGTTGCATGAGCTCTGAAACATTAATGCTGACATTGCTATTATATGAAATGTATACTGAATGCAGCACATTAAGTCACAAAATTTGATAATACAAAATTCCAACCATCCACAGTCTGCTTGTCCACTTACTCCACATCCTGCAGAACTTGATTAACCATTTCTTATTTACCTGGACTAAAACTTATATGTGTCACGCACTGACTGCTGCCACTGTTTTAAGGATGTTCTGTAAGCATAGTGCCCTCTCTAAAATTGTGTTTAAGCAACGTGCCTTTATTCCTCAGGCTGCATCTTAACATGCTTATGCATCTTTTTTTTTTTTTTCTGGAAACTGCTACCTTGTTGATTAATACATTCATCCTAGATACTTTACTTTTTGCAGCTTTTTTAATCATCTATGCTACTGTTAGGATGCTAAGACTACGTAGTTGTCTCTTCATATGGTTTATGCTATTGATGACAATCAGTTTATATTGCCCTTCTGCCAGCACTATCCATATTTTATTTTGGCCAACAAAGATGGGATCACCAGTACAGTAAGAACTGTTTGAGATGAGTTGACACAGATGGAAAATACAAACTAGAATGCATGGTAAAAAGGTTGCATATTAAATGCAGGAATGCTAAATATCAGAAAGTCACCAAGTCGAAGTTATAATGTTGATTACTAGTAATATAAATGTTCATTATAAAAGAATAGATTAAAAACATATTGTAACTAATAAGCTGTAAGACAGTTGTAACATTAAATACCAGCAACAAGTGAGTTAAACATTTTAAGCTGTAGTGCAGTCCTGGTAAGTGGGGTGGTTCCTCACAGCCTTGCTAACTATATAGTCTAACTCTGAGGTAACAATATCTTTGGTTGCACTTTGTAACAAATATTGTTGCTTACTGTTGTCTGTGGCAGAGCAACCTTTAGGTCTGTATATTAAGTTGTATGGTTAGTGGAGTCAAAGCCCCTGTATTAGAACATGCAGGGGTGAAGCCTACTATAAACATGGTCAAGTTCTGATTCGTTCTTTAGCATTTCTATATGGTTATTCTTATTGGTTGTGAAATGCTTGTTACAGTATTAACTTATTTAGGTTCTTATTATGCATTTTCAATTTATTATACTTAGGGAGTATACTTTACAGTTTTTGCTGTACAATGGATTCCATTTTAATATAGATAAGAAGCATTCTATGCTCATGAATGATTATATTTTCTTTATTACAAAAATGAAAAAGACAACTGACAGATGACTGCCAAGTGAAATGTTGCTTTTTACTTTTCTATAAACTGAAGTTAAAAGTGAAGACAGCACTCCTATCTTTCAAAACAATGAAAGTATCTGTAGTAAAATTTTAGCAATTAACCTTTCAATGAAATGAAGTGAATTGGAAGATGGTGTTTGCTGATATAAGATGCATGCTGCTACTTTACATTTAGGTCTATAAATGTGAGTTTTAAAATATGGTTGACCATTTGCATTTTTCCATTGCATCTTTAATTTGTTAGGAATATGTTTAGTATCTTTTGAGCAGAGATAGACGATCATTTTGTATATCTGTGTTCTCTATCAGTATATGGATATGATTTTATGTATAGCAGTTTCAACATTCTCAATATTCCTACCACTAAAAATTGAATTCATGTGACTGTTTTTTAATATTTTCAGTTTTTGCTCTCTAGCAGCTGTTTATGGCAAAAGCAATAAACACACACACACACACACACACACACACACACACACACACACACACACACATACAAAATATATGCAAAGGCAGAAGCTATTTTTAAACACCTTTGTTAAAATATCACTTAAGATGCAGGCACACATGCATTGATAGAAAATAAAACAAATCATATTAACATTTTTTCCTTTTACACGTATTGTACATTACATATTTTCTTTTTTTATAACAAATGTTTTCAGTCCAGCATTACATAAATGGCTCAATTCCTGCTTCCCTTAAACCTCACTTCTGAACATTGTTCTGAATTTATTCCTACAAATTCCATTAAACTCTATGTAATTTGCTCCTTGCATTTTTCAAAGATCCCTCAAACAGTTTTTATCTGTTTTACAATATTCAGAAATACTTTTGGCTGCCAAAAATGCTGAAGCTATTTTTGTGATCCAATCGGGAAGGAAAGGCTACATTTTAGCAAGCAGGGAAGAAGTGAGGAAGGTAGCTGTTTGAGATGAATTTAAATGAGAGTGGTGGAATGCATAGCATGAGGCAACCTAATATTAATCAAGACATTACTTGTACGCTTAAGAGAAGTGAATTAAAGAAATGGAAAGTAAAAGCGCTGGGAAGACATATTGTTCTGGCAGAGAAGATTGAGGAGAGCATGGAATGCAGAGAAATACAGTTTGGCATAACATTAGAAATAATCATTAGGTATGATAAAACAGTAAATTAATTTTAAGAGAGAGGAATGGCAAAGTAGATGTTTACATGTAAGGGAAGAAAGTGCATTGGTGTCTGCAGTGTAGGTTGGAAAAAATCCTGCACATGTAAACCATAAATAGAAAAGGCTTTAGTCCCCAGTCTAACCTTATGAAATGAGTAAAGAGTGAACTTTGGAAGAAATAACTAAAGCAGCAATTGCAGGTTGTAGATACAGTCTGAACTGAAATAATGCAGAGCAAAAGTTAAAATAAGGGAACTTAAATACAATAGTACAATAGAAAAAAAGAATGTATGAATATGGACAGCAAGGCATCTTGTTTTGCTTTGAGAAAAAGAGAATACCTAGTATGGATAAAGTAAGATTCGTAAGTAGTGGTGGCTACGGCTTTGACAGTTATAATTGGGCAGTATTCTTGCCTGGTGTTAACATTCTGATTTCATGTCAGGAAATAGCTGATGTGAAATACAGATAGTAAGTTTAAATTAATTAAACACTTTGGAAAGGACTGTTTCAAAATGGCAAGAGAAATATACAGAGGGTCTAACCAAATGAAAAGATATTTAAAGGTTTGAATATGGTCAGTTATCTAGACTCCCACAGAAAGTCTACATCTACTTCTGAATGGTGCTTTGAGTCCAGTAGCTACATTAAAAGGTTTAGTTCAAGAGGATTTGATGCTAAGATGATCGATTACCAGCCAGAAGTTGCTAAGCTGCATTACATATGAGAATGGTAAGCTCATGCATCTGAACATGATCTCGCATTCCCATATTTGTAAAAGCACATATCATCATAGAGAAGACAGCCTATCCTAAAATAAGATGTCTTTCATCAAAACATAGAAAAAAACGCATTTTTGAAGTCGGTCAAAGCCCCCACCTCCATGCAAGGAGCTGTAACATAATTAACTGTGAGGTTTCTGCTTCTTGGGGGTAAAAGTAGGTACTCCCTTCTTTGTCCATTGTGCTGATGTATACACTAATATAGACTATATTGATCTTTCAAACTGATGTCAGCAAATGTCATCACGTTCAGTATCTTTTTCGCTACTGAGCCTACTGTAATACCTACCTTAGAAAATTTAACATAACATTAAGCTTAACTTCCTGCTTTCACAGAATACTGTTATTGCTAACAGCTTTGTTAGACACGAAAGGAAAAAAAAGATCATTACATACTATAGCAGTTAGATGAAGACTGCCTGAGATAAATGGATTTATGAGAAAAAGGATTAAACAGGAGTGCCTAATACACAGCCCTGAGAAGCTCTTGAGTAAATGGAGTAGGCTAATAGAAGTAGGCTGTTGTGTCATTAAACTGTGATAAGGTATAAGGTAGCGAAGCAGTGCATAAGAGTTTTTCTGAAACCCAAACAAAATCATACATGTGAGACAAAATCACATTCATTCATCAGGCTTCTGATTAAAATCCAGAACAAAAATTAAGAAGTTTCTGTTCCATTTTATTCTGTATATGAATGGAGAGCAGTGTGTGTGTGTGTGTGTGTGTGTGTGTGTGTGTGTGTGTGTGTGTGTGTGTGTGTGTGTGTGTGTGTGTGTGTGTGTGTGTGCGTGCGCGTCCCTCTGTGGCCTTCTCTAAACCAGTGGTTATCATAGATACCACATGGATAAGGCCATATTTATTCATGTGCTTACACAGCTATGAAGAAATAGCATAGTTTTGAGAGTCGAGAAAGTAAAGAATCGAGTCAGCATATAGTAATATAAGATGTTCAAGGTTCAGAATGGATATAGTAGTGGCTAGAGCAGAATAGTCTTCAAAGTAAAGGTGGCAGGGACCTGTCCTTCAAAATGTGTTTGAACAGAGGAACCAGGTAGGTGTGTCCTGGAAGGAGATGATGATGAAATGTGGAAGAGGGGTGCCAAGAAATAAGAAAAGAGCAGGATTTTGGACACAGGTCCTTAAGGAGAATAAGAACAACCATGCAGAACATTATATGCATAAAGTAGTAGAAAGTATTCTAACAGCTAACCAACATGGGAATAAAAGGAGAGTTTATCAATAGGGATAACTGAAAGTAAGGATGTAAATAATAGACAATAGGGGGCTGGAATTTGCTGGAAAATTAGCAAGGGGGCTAAGGCATTGGAAAAATTACTTGGGGGGTAATAGAATGTGATGAAGCCAAGCAGAAATTTGTACTGTTGGTTAGAGACTGCCTGCCATACTACGGGCAAAGAATAAGGGGTATGAGAATATGAAATGAATGACCAGCTGTGTTACAGTTTTGTAGGTGAGTCTAGAGCAAAAGCAGATGTTTAAAAAATGATAATTAGTAAGGCATATAAAATACTCTATGAATCTATCAAAGAAGCTTAGAAAACACTGGGAACAATGTTCAGAAGGTTTAGGACTTGGAAGTATTTTCATGGATATTTTTATACCCCAAGCAGACTTCAGAGAATTTTTCCTCGGGTAGGTGGCTAATGTTGAAGTTGTGGGGATGGCGATGCATGATTCTCTGTGCCTGCAGTGAATTTGCAACAGCCAAATGTCACTTCAGTTGAGTTTAATTTCAACCATGTACCCACATGGAAATGTCTCATGACCTAACAGTTTGAATTCAGACTATAGTCAATGTATAAATTGAATCTTGTTACCAAATTTAAAAAACTTTCTGATCATGTTCATCATATTGATCACTGCTGCAGTGGCCTTAGTGTGGCACCTGGAAGGTGCCCTGAAGCTTTGGAAGCTATCCGGCTGCTATAGCCTTAGCAGGATACTCTGGAACAAACTACCTATCTATATCAAGCAAAGCTTTTCATTAGCATTCTTCAAGAAAAATCTTGATGATTGGATGGGAAATAGGAAATTCACCCTGGGGGTGAATCACCTCTGTGGCTATGCTCGACAGGGGAACAGGAAAATAATTTTCTTGAGTGGCGAAAGCCAGGGTACCTTTTTGGCTAGGCTTATATAGGCCTTAGAGCCAATAGCCTAGTACCTACCTATGAACTTATGATATAACCGTATAGGTAAGGCTACTGCAGCAGTGATCATTTAACCATCTACTGATAGGCTGAGACACTTGTCTTCTTACATTAGTAGCAGTAGTAGTAGTAGGAATGATGGATATTAGCTGATAACTGAGATTGTGTCTACTTACATAAGTAGAAATTATAGTGAATGTTAAAGATCCCATGGTACTTGTTTAATGAAGAGTAGGAGTAAATGTAGTTTTATTACCCAACTTGACTTTATACATACATATATATATATATATATATATATATATATATATATATATATATATATATATATATATATATATATATATATATATATATATATATATATATATATATATATATATATATATATATATGTGTGTGTGTGTGTGTGTATATATATATATATATATATATATATATATATATATATATATATTGCAAAGTATGTGCAAAATGTCCAAGATATGTACCAAGTAGATGCTCAGTATTTATGTAATTCAGTTAAACAGAACCATAGAAATATATAAATGTAGACAGCATTATCTCCCCATTTGTTGAATGCACCTAGACTACTAAATACCTGCATAAAATCATCATAGTTTACCCCTTCTTGATAATGACTTTTATTTTAATATTCTTTTTTACTCCTTGCCTGATGACCAGCAGGGCCCCCTCTAATGCACCCTGAGCCTGTTCATTCTGTGATTCGCTGGTGGGAAGAGTGAAGTCCCCAGTCTTCTTAGTGTAAGAGTCAGCTAGAGGGTGTTGTCATCCAAGCAGGCATAGAGGTTGCTTGTGCCCCCTCACCTTGTGCTTCATCCCATTTATGAGTGGGAACACCCTTATCCCAGTTACCCAAGTGGAGTGGCCCAAGAGTTGGCTCGAACTCCAAGACCAGGGCCATTCTCCATTTAAGAGAGGACACTAATTGTCTCCATGGTGGAAAACTACCCAACATCTATAACCCCTTAGTTTTGCATCATCTCTGTGGCAAGTTTGAAGGACAGTTCTGATTATCCTACACCCACCCCCAAGCAGCTGACATGTACAGTTGTATCACTGTCATGGTCTACACGATCCCCAGCTCCACATGCTTGCTTCCATATTTGCTTAATGGAGGCCACTGTTACCAGCATGGTGATACAAAGCATACATCCCCAGTATGGCATTGTGCACCAGGTGTCTACATACAGTAGGCATCTGTAACACAGTGAGCAGGCCCTCTCATCTCCCTGGAAGGGTAAGCAAGTATAAGCCACTCAGTCCTACCATTCCTCACTTAGCTGCTCTAGTTCGAGTCACTACTTGAACTTTGGTTGTCTCTTACATCATTGTTGCCTTATCCCTGTATGTCAAAGAGTTGGCTTTCTTAATAATAACTTTGGAAATTAGTTTATTTTTTCATATAAGAGGGAATGTATGTATAAATATAACCCTGTCTGTAATGTCTGTGTAATTGTATATATACTTTAATCTGATTAGTTATTCAGTTATTCTCTGTTCTGCTGCCATATTCTCCTATGCCATATATTTTTAACCAGCAATAAATTTGAATACACTCATTCTTTCAGCTTTCTGAGGCTTTAATCATTTGCAAGCCAGTTTTGTGCATCTGTTCCTTTTCAGATATTTCACTCTATCATTTTTACCTCAGTGTGTATCTAACCTTGTCATTTTTTAAATTCTTCCTTTGTTAACCCCTCCCTTCCTAATGTATTACTTTCAATGTTTGTATTCAACACTTTTTGATATATATGTATGTTGTATTTGTGACTGTTGTGTAGAATATTTCCTTTTGTCTTAATGGGTATCTGTATGACTACAGTCTAAATATAATGTTTTACTGCACAAGTACTAAGAAATGTGATTCCCTAAGTGCATTGTCTGCCAATTAAGTACTCCATAGTCATTGGCTTTGGCCTTGTTTTATACTTAGATTTGTCTGAGTTCGAGCAATGTCAGATATAAGAACATTCTTACAGGGAATATACTTTTGCATCATCAGTTCCCCAGTTGTTCTTTCCTAAATATCTCATTTCCTCTTTACTGTTTTAAGTTCACACTGCAGTCCATTTTCCTGCAACAAAAAGAACCAGTTAATCTGCCAAACTAAAGGCCCAGAAACTAGAGCATTACTGTAGTGTTGTGTGCCAGCCCTTCTGTATGTCCAAATATCTTATTTTTATGCATTATGGTCTCTGTCTGTTTTTTATGATCTCTCCTGTCCTTACTTAGTTCTTAATCTATCTACTCCGATCTTCCAGTTTGCTTTTCTTTTATCAAATGTAATCACTGATCATTCTTGGATACTTTATTACTTATGTACCATATTCTTTCAGTACTAATCATTCATTGGTTATTACTACTGCATCATTGCTGATGTAGTTCTTTAACTGAACTTTAAGGCATCTTGATCAGGGCGTTTTCACTTATTACATCTGTGTCCTTTTTGCAGAGTCTGCATATGACAAATGCTGCAGAAGTTTGCTTTTCAAAGCCTTACATCCCTACATGTACCTTTCAGTGAAATATTGTTTATGCTTTTTGTGACTTATTTTCTTCATGAGTAGCAGCATGTATAAACGGGTCTACATTGGATGCTCGAACGTTTTAATGTTCGAATGTCATATGGTCGACACCATATAATCGAACTTTTAAAAGTTCGAACATCCAAAAAAAAAAACTACACAAATAACTTACATCAACGTTTTAAGTAGGGGGGCAAGCCCCCCTGCACCCCCCCCGCTCTTTAAATATACCAACTCCGAGATTGCACTACAGTGCAGAAAAGGGAAATCTTCCCATTCCACGCTGTACAGAGATCTCCGTTAAAACGTTCGAACTTTCAAAAGTTCAATCATATGGTGTCAACCGTATGACACTCGAACTTTTTAAAGTTAAGCATCCAATATAGACCCTGTATAAACTGGTTATATGTACACATTCTCCATTTCTGAAGGCTTCTAGTGGAGAATGGTCTTCAAGCATGCGCACCTGCTTAGCTATGTGTGGAATACCTCAGAATAGTTAACTAATCTATATAATTTTTTGTAATACTTCAGTCTGACAAGTTTTGTGTCACACATTTAACAATATCTCACGACGTATGTAGGTATGAATGTATGTGCAAATAAAACTCTGTCTAGAATGTCTAAAACAGACTTGTGCTTGTTTATAACTCAGGCAAATGTGTTCTTCTGTTAAACCAGTATTTGTATGTTAATTGAATATACTTGTATTTTGCCTTGATGGCTTGGGTCATGGCTGAAAATTGTACTAGACCATCCCACCTATCCGGTTAACCAATACAATAGGATTAACAGTTTATTTATTTATTCTGTCTGATCATTGATACCATTTTTGAATGCCGTTTTTGTGCAAACTTTTGTGTATATTTTATTGCATATTTAAGCTTTTCTTCAGGGTCCTATCAGTAGATAGACTTTGGCCAGTAGTAGCTAACCCATTAACAAGGAGAATAAATAAAGCAGATTGGCTATCAAAGATGTGGATTAACAATTGTGCAGATTACAACAGATGGTAGCTAAGATACAATCCTTGTATGTATTCAGATTTCAAGCTTCTTTAAACTTTGACCTGCATGTAGTAGTCACTTACTGTGATGACAAAAGGCCTGAAACAGCTTGTCCTGACATGCTAGTGGAGAGCTGCAGCCTAGATGTAACACGGTTTGATAGCTGTATGTTGCAGAGCTTGTTTTTCTGAAAGGTGCAAAAGTCCATTTCAGCAGTCTCCTATCTGATGGAACAAAAATGGCATTCACCTTGCTAAAGACAGGAAAAGTTACAGTCTGAAAGTAATTTCGAGAATAAAATGAGATGATAATTTTTTTATTATCAAATAAATACTACATATGAGAGCATAAAGAGAATTTTCAGATTTTTTTAAGCTGTCAAAATTCCAAAATTCATCTAGCCAAGAACAGATTTCACAACTTACCAGGTCATGGAATATTCTCTTCTAGAACCACATACATATGTGTCATATTCATCCTGCCCTTTGGTCCATGTGGTTGCCCCACATCTTGAGTCCATTGCCTCCTGTCCTTCATCTGAGGTCAAGTCAAATTATCTTGAAGTACTTTTCCATTGTTGGAGACAGGTTAAGACAGATGTAGATAAACATATGCATGGTGATGTATTCTGCCCAGGGAGATTTATTTCACTTATAGAATCTGTAACAAGGATGCACAGTGACATCACTATGTGCTTTCAAACACAGCTTCATAATGTCTGTTGTCTTCAACTATAATCCTAGATGGTTATCTGTCTACCAGTCCATTTGCACCAAGCATGGGGATTTCTAGCTCATTTCTCCCACATGAAAAAGAGTACATCTCTGTCTTCTTTAACTACATCCAGTCACTTTTGCTCACTGCCAACTGTGGTGTATTGGCACTACAGATGAGACTCTTATTGTATGCTACTGAGCAAGCAGATAGTCATCTAAATCATGACTGTTTCTGCTGTGGACACTGGGTTTGTTTTGTTGTCCATTATGAAGTTAACACTGAAGGCTTATACACTGCTGATTTAGTTTAGCATTTCTCAACCACTAAACATATTATTTAATAGACAGATTGCATTTGAAGGAAAGCAATGGATGTAGATAATATAGATAATGCAGGTTTTATCCAGACATGGCACTTTTGCAATATTTAGATTTATGTAAACAGTTGTAAGTTGTACTTACACTGACATACGTTTAGTTAATTAATTAATGAATTAAACTAAAGACATTCGATGTATCAAAATGGTTACAGAAGTTAGTACAATATTATTTATATTTCTCTTTCTTGAAATGCTTCTGCAAGAATTTTTGTTAGTTTTACCTCAGTTTTTGTCGCCTCACAGTAAGACACTGTCCAGTTCAATTCTCAGCTAGAACGTCTTCTGCGTGGAGATATGCATGAATGGGCATACCTTCGTTGAAGGTTGTGCATCAGGGCTGGTAACTCGGCATGTAAAAATCAACTACCAGCCATTAGCGGACCGGAGTTCCACTGCGGCGACCCTTAACCGGGAAAAGCCGAAAGACACAAACAAACAAACCTCAGTTTTTGATATAAAAATATGTGAGCAACAGTTTTCCTTATTATTAAGAACAGCTGAGATATCTGAGAGACCTTGTATGGATTCTAAATTGTGTGGAGCATGTGAATCTGTGAACTATAATTTGAAAGGGAAACCCAAGTACATGTTTGTGTGAGTTAAGGAAACAACAACCACTGCCATAGTACACTTGCTTACTGTTAAAAGAAAGTGGTCATAAAGACAAGTTCCCTGCCCCCCCCCAAAAAAAACAGTGTTAGTTACAGTTAACCCGAGAAAATCTGCTTTTTTCCTAGTTGGCTAGGCTGTACATTGAAATATTCTGTTGCACTGCAAGCACTACAGATTTCATTTGTATACTAATTGTGTTTATCTTTCAATTGTTATAGCTGACAAAGATTACCATATTAGGAAATAATTAGAAGGAGGTCCCATCTGCTTGTGGTGGTGATACATGAAATGGATGTAAAAGATCTTGCAGCAGTTATCAAAAAAAAGAGAAAGAGATGGAGAGTTCCACAGTATCCTGACCAAATTTTCCCTAGTAATAGTATGAATACCACCTCAAGTCTTCCCCAAAAAGAGGCCACTAGCCTAGTGGGACTAACCTGTTCAGTAAAAAAAGAAAGAAAGAAACTAAACCCCCTGTGGATTTGGGACTACTTTGAAAGGTCGAAATTACAAAACTTCGAAATTGAGTCAGTCGAATGTCAAAGTTTTGGAATTTCGAACGTTCTTAATGGAGATCACCGTACAATGCAGAACGGGAAAGTTTCTCTTTTCCTCACTGTAGTGCAATCTTGGATTTTGAATATTTATCTAGCAGGGAGTCTGGGAGTGCAGCGGGCTTGCCCCCCCCCCCCCCCGCCAAAGATATTCTGGTTTTGGAAGATTGAATTTCAAATTTTTGGAATTTCAGCCTTTCAAAGTAGATCCATGGATTTTTATGTCATCATTCTGGGAAGGCAGGTGTTATGTCAGAGGGTGGGCTGTTATTTTCCAGTATATTTTACATCTGGGAGTATTATTTTACCCTGAAAATGAGATGTACTAGAAAAACAAGAGACTAAAAACTATTACTAAAATAGCTTTTTTCACCAAAATAATTCCCTTTAAATGTTACTGCAGTATGATGCACATGATTATATGTTATATTCTTTGCAGCTGTCCCAGCTGCCGCTCACATGCCATTTCATACATGCTTACCACAGTTTCCTTAAAAATATAAGTATTTGCAGAATGTTTGAGAATACTAACGTGAGTAAATGCTGTGGTCCACTGCTTGTACTACTCCCTGGAAAAAAGCATTAAAAATGTATAAATTAGTTATACCAATTCATTCTTTCATTTAATCAAGGTTGTTAGTTTCCACCAAAGCATCAAAGACCTTTGGATTAAGTATTTTATTGAAGTTGCATGGTTTTACAGCACTGACTCTATGATAGCCCCAGAGAGCAGCCATATGACAGCCAAGGCCAAAAGTAAGTCGGGCAGTTCCAGTACCAAAAATAAAGATTACATAACTCTGCAATCCATAATACATTCATTATCTTCCATGGTGCAAGAAGTGCAGCCTGTGAACACTTGCTGTGTATAAGCCCTATATTATAACCATAAAATTCCTTGGGATATTGACACATATCAGTAATATTTTGGTAAATTTGTGGTAAGCTTGACTATGCTTAAAATGGCTCTTGGGTACATAGCCTGGTAACCACTTATGAACCTGCAAATGGTAGAGGATACCAAATCCCTGAGAGAAGCCATTGAAAAACTGGTCACATAAATGAAAGACGGGAGATGCAACATGTATTGTTGCTTAATGTTACAGACCCTTAGCATGGTGCATTCTGTTGAAATTTAAGAGCTTGATTTATTGTTCATGTCTGAAAAATACATTTCCACAGTTTGACTATTTAGTTTGCCTCTGGACTGTAAAAGTCACTAGCTGAACAATACATGAGAGCAGATACAGAAAATGTTGTTATTCTGAGACAGTGACTATGAATTGTATCAAAGCAAGTCAGAAAAATGCATACAACACCTATCACACATATCACACAGCATACACACAGACCAACATATGCTAAAGCACTTAAATGCAATCTTCATAAACAATAAAGACCTACTAGACCACCCACTGGCAACGCGTATTCTCAGCAAACCCAAAAGCACTTGACAAAAACAGTACCTAGCACTACACATACAGCCACACTCAGTGGAGCTCCAGTTTCAAAGCCCATAAGACAAGCAAACACACTTCCTTTGAATCTGGTCATAGAGAACTCCATTGTAAGACATACTGATGCCCCTCTAACCAGGCTGAACAAGGAGAATAAAATGGTTAGTAGCCTGCCTGGAGACAGGATCTGCCAATTTATGCACACACTCAACCACAGGTACCAGTATGATTCCATCATAGTCCATGTAGATGTAAATGACCTGGACTATATGAAGAGAGACATTTTGGAGCTCTCATACTTTCTGCCTCAGATTGGTTTGCGCCTACATTGAGCAGGATATTACCTTCACCAAGGATGATGTCACAATAAGAACAAAAGATTATTGATTTTAATAATTGGCTAAGTTTCCGGTGTCATTCTAAGGGGATCCAGTGTTTGTCAGCATGGGAGGACATGGTTAATGGACTACGTTGCTTTGCCAGGGATAGTCTGCAGCTGACTCCTCTAGGCTTTTGAATACTAGCTAAAACTTTATACACTCCCATAGAACCTTTTTTAGGCAATGCCAAATTGACAAACCTACCATCATAGCAAAATCAACTCAACTGAACCTCAAGGTATTAATTCTCAGTGCCAGGAGCCTAAGTAAAAAACTACACTACCTCCAAGCCCCCCTAACCCTTAAGAACAGCATAGTTACTGAGATGAGGTTTAAAGCTGCAGAGAGTACCCTGGCAATGTAAGGTTTCAGTGCCTTACACTTTTAAACCAGTAGCTGCACAGACAGGGGCTAAAGTTGTTGGTGTCTTGATACGCATCAATAACAAGGTTACGTCTAAGTTGGTTAAACAGAGTTTCTCCATATGCAGATCACCATAAATAAAATCTTGTACCATATCCTAGCTAGCTATAGGTCACCCTCTCTGTCCCGAGAAACTCACAATACATACTTAGGCCTACTGGGGACACTTATTATCCATCCAAATACCTTACTCATTGATCACTTTAATTACCTCTCTATAAACTGTGAATCCTACACAGCTTCAAATCTGCAGGCACAGAGATTCCTTAATTTTGTAAGTACCAACATTCTTGACCAGTTAGTGCACATACCTACAACATACTGGACCTTATATTCACAAATATGGGAGAATGTGCAACCCCCCCCCCCATGTCACATCATCCCTTGTGAAGTCCAACCATAAAGTTGTCTCCTTCAAAATCAAAATCAACTCAATAACCCCAACAAAACTTGTAACAGTTAAAAACTATTCAGAGGCAAACTACCTTTTATTAAGAGATAGTTTGTCCAAATTCAGAGCCCCTCCAAACACAGAGAACACATCAGCCTATGCAAAATTGTTCAAAGAAACCCTGTAGAGCCATGTCAGTGGCTGCATAGAGGCTTCTGTGCCTACCAGAAATATGCCCAAAACTAACTCCAAACAACAAACTGCCGTGGTGGCAAATTAAACAAGATGCACCACAAAAGGAAAAAAAAATCATGGCCAAAAATCAGAAAGGGTAACTCTCATAAAGATAATCACACTTTCATCAAACTAAACAAGCAACTAAAAGGTCAGTTTAAATCCAGTAAAGTCAAAGATAGCCTCGCAGGAAAAAAAAAAAAAAACAACAACCATAAAACATTCTTCAGCTGTGTCAGAAACCTCAAAAACCGCTAAAGTGTGCTGAACTTGTGGTTAATGGTGCCACTTTCATTGAGCTGAGCAATAAGTAGGGAATCTGTTGACTGGCAAATAAGTTCCAACTTTACCCCCCTAAGCCACCCCCCCAAAGAAATACCCTCAAACATAACATCTCAAACTACAAATAGAGAGTGTGTCCTGGTTGAATTTACTAAGGCCAGGAAAACAACATCAGTGGGCCCCAATAATACCCTGGGATGCCTCCCAAATAGTCTAAAATGTGATTTCTGAGGGACACTGGAATCACTATTTAACTGTAGTCTCAAAACTGGCTTTGTGCCTTGAGAACAATGGACTGCAGTTATCACCCTGCTTCATAAGGGTGGACCATCAACAGATCCTGGAAACTACAAATCTGTTTTTCTGACTAGTCTTATTTGCAAGGCCATGGAAGAATTATCACGGAAATAATCATCAAAGACGTGGGAATCCTTCAGACACTGGATCTGTCCCAGTTTGGCTTCATCAAAGGAAGAGCATGCCTACTGAACCTGGTCAACTTATTTGAAAAAGTCACCACAGCAATGGATGAGGGTAAAATGGTGTATATTGCCTACCTTGATCTAGCTAAGGCATTTGATACAGTATCCCACATGGGCATTGTTAACAAGCTTATGGAATTAGGCATAAACCCCTATGTAATGTGTTGGATAGCCATCTAGTTCATGGGTAGGACCCAGGAGATTAATGTTGGTAAGACCACCTCCACAAAGAGGCCTGTCACCATTGGAGTCTCTCAGGGTTCCATTTTGTGCCCACTCCTCTTTGGCATCTACTTCTCGGAAGTCAAAGCCAATGTCAGAGGCCTGTGGCAGACCAACTTCGCAGGTGATTGCAAACTGGGAGTAATCATAGAATCCCTCAATATGTAAACAGCCTACAGGATGGTCTAACACAGACAAATGAATGCCAAGAAATGCATTCGGAAAGTCGGACACCCTGTGAAACTAAATCACTGATAAAACACCCCTAAGAGTTGATTCACTAGCCAGGGAGATTTTGTAGTTTAGGAGGAATTGAGAGTCCCCTCCCCCCACACTACTGCAGAGGTGTTAAAACGATCACTACACTGAGAGAACCTTGCAGAATCACTTCCTCAGACTACAAAAGAAAACCCTGAACAAAGGCCTTCAATTTAGTTACTTTTCTGGCTGTAGCTGGATAACGTCTAAGTTTACTGTAAACCAAGATCTGAGCCAAGCATAAATGAGGGTGATTAGAGACAAGAAAAGAAGCAGTCCTTTTACAAAAGGTAAAGAAAATAACAGTGACCCTCCTAAATCCCATTATATGTCAATGGCATGGGAATTCAAAGTTACTTCCTTATGTCTAGCATGAGTCATGCAAAGTATTATGGAAAGAGAAAGGGCTGAGGCAGAACAAGGTCACATTGATACATCAAGTCCCATTGGTAGCCATGTAGTGGAAAACAGGCTAAAATTACAAATATAGCACTATGAGTGATTTTGAGGTGTTAAATAGGTGAGGAAACAAAGACAGAGTGAAAAAAAATTTTTTTTTAGTTCTAGGGTGGAGTTTTCCTTTAAGTTAGAGGACTTCTCCCTCCCTGTCCCAAAGTCTGTTTAAGTTAGAGGACTTCTCCCTTCCTGTCCCAAAGTCCATTTAAGTTAGGGGCCATTCCCTTCCCTTCTACTAATTAAAAAATAATATATATATATATATATATATATATATATATATATATATATATATATATATATATAAATATATATTTGTTTTATATATATATATATATATATATATAGAGAGAGAGAGAGCTTGGCTATTTCTTTTGTTGAGTGTTATGCAGGCTTCCGTTAAAATGTTCCAAAAATAAGTTACGCCGTTAGGATTTAAAAAGTGTGAGAAGTCTAGTAAGAAGATGCCCGTTAGTGACTCGCACACATTGTGCATATTAATTTACAAGAATCTTGTTCAATTTGTCACGCCTTTAATCAAAGGGCATTAATGGAATGTAAGAACAAACTGATTTTGAAGGGGTTAATTAAACTGCCTTTCTCTGAGGCTATTTCTTCTTCTGATCCCTCCTCTCTCAAGTCAGGCAAGTCTGCGAGGTTTGGGCAGTAGCCTTATCTGGCTCCAAAAGCTTTGTTGGAGCTGAGAGGCAAACAGCCTAAGACATCTGCTCTGACAGTTCCTATGGAGCAGACAGCTTCTACAGATCTGGGAACCTCCTTGGATCAGTCAAAACTGTTGGATCTGAAATCTTCCTCTGAGTCAGCTCTGAAGACCCCCTTGCTTGTGGAGTTTCGCTATCAGAGCCAATCTCCATCTTTGGAACTGATTATGTCCTGGATCCCATCACCCTTCCTTACCAGATCCAGATACCTGACATTGTCTACTAGGTCCACTGGGGGCCTCTCAGATGAAGATATGTATAGGATGGTGCAGAGTCTCCTCAAGACACCTGCTTTGGCGAAGCTTCTTTTGGATCCAAACCCAAATTAATTGGATCAGTGTCATCCTCCCTGTGTGGTGCCTACTTCTCCTCTGATCCATCCTTCGGTATCAGAGCCCGAAGACTCCAAAATCCAGCTAGTGTCTGTATCAGGTCCAGGAACCCCTGACTTCCTCAGATCCAATGTCTGCCTTGAGTGTCTCTGCCCAGTTGGAACAGGAGACCTCTGGGAGCTGACACTCACCAGTCATGTCCTTGGAGCCAGTTCGGATGTCTTCGATCCGACAATGTCTCTGGGGGCATCGGCGCACTTGGGCTTGGCTCCCATCTCTTCTTTGGAGCTCCCTTTTCCTGCGCCAAGGGTTCTTTCAGCTCTGAAATTTGTGTTGTTGGGTCCGGATATTCATCGGAGCAGGAGAGTTCTGCCTTCAAAGTTATGAGGAGGGTAATGACTGCTCCACAGTCTCAGGCACAGCCTCCCCCCTCTATGTCACAGGTGTCTTTACCTCATCACCTCCATCCACAGCACCATAGAGATTCAAAGCCATAGGATGTCCCCCAGAGGAGCCCCCCACCGAAACTTCCCCAGAATATCCCACTGAGGAAGTTCCTTAGACGAGACCATGCAAGAGGAAGCATTTGGACTCCCCAGAGGAGTCCGTCACTTCAGATACCGACTTCAATGAAGCAGAAGGATCCCCATGGTCACCTCCTGAGGATGTCTCCTTTGGAGACATCATGGAGATTCTAAAACAGAGAGGTGATGGGCAGTCCTCTTCCCCTTCTGCCAAGGATTTGGTATACCTGAAGACATTTGGATCTCACCTTTCAGCCTCTTAGGTGACTCCACTCTTCTGATGAGCTTATTCAGTTAATCTTTCAGAAGGGCTAGGAGACCCCAAACTCTATAGAAACCACTCCTAAGAGATAAAACAAGTACATTACAGCCCCTAAGGACCAAGCATTCCTTACCAAGGGTGTAGCAATAGACGCCATGGTCATGGTGGCTGCCACAAAGAAAGAACTGTCTGAGACCAACTGGACAGGTACGGGAAGTGCGTCTTCCCTTCAGTGGCTTTCAAGTTACGATCGCTGAATTACCTTACTCATTTCACCAGACTTCAGAGGGATCTGCTAAAAGAACTATCAGACTCCCTCTAGGGAGCTGTAGCTGATGCGGCAGCCAATAAGATCAACACTCATCTCACTACCCTCAACTCTGTGGTCAACTCTTCCATGAGATTCGTCTCATATGCAACAGATGGAGTGAGTATGGCTGCAGGTTCAGACATCTCCATTACGAGACAGGCCTGTATACTCCTTTGCGATTTTGTGGAGCCTTTTAAGTCTTCCTTGGTTAATGCTCCCTTTGATGGCTCATCCCTTTCTGGGTCTAAGGTAAAGGAAATGCTAACCCAGTGTGAACAGGAGGGCAAGAACTTGTCTGCCATTGGAGTGCTTTTTTCCACACCCACCAGACCATTTCCAAAGGGTGAGAGGGGTAGTGGGAAGATGTGGTTCAGAAAATCCCAGAGGTCTAACCAAGACACACAGGGTGGAAGTTCCCTCAGGGGCAGAGGGGGGAACAATAATGGAAGATGAGACCTCACAGCAGAGGAGGCCCGCAGAATTGGGGCTCCAGAGAATCTTTCTTTGGTAGACGCTTTCAGCACTCCTGAAGGAGTGCCTGGCTGCTCACCTCTGGAGGCAGTCAGGGGGTGATTGTCACTGCACCTCGAAGCCTGGCAAAACATATCCAGCAACAAATGGGTGCAGAACATAATATCCAGGGGAGATGTTATTCTCTTCACCTTCCCTATCTCTGTAAACAGATCTGTTCCAGACGTTCCACACAGTCAGAAGGAACAAGCAACATTAGAAATTCAAAAGTTGCTCAAAAAAGAATCATCCAAGAAGTCCCAACAGACCAGAAAGGATCCGGAACTTACTTAAAATTCTTTTTAGTACCAAAGAAAACAGGGGACTGGAGAACCATTCTGGATCACAGCAAATTAAACAAATCCATGAAGAAAACCAAGTTCCAGATGGTAATGCTGCAGTCAATACTTCCATTCCTGGGAAAAGACAATCGGATGTGCTCTACAGACCTTCAGGATATGTACTACTACATCTTAATGGAGAGATGATCCAGAAGGTTCTTGCACTCCCATCTGGCAGCCAGTCATTTCCAGTTTCGAGTTCTGCCCTTTGGTCTCACTACAGCCCCCAGAATGTTCACTAAGTGTATGGCAGTAGTGGCAGGTCACTTGAGATGCAAAGGATTCTGTGTGTTTCCATATCTGGATGACTGGCTCATAACCACCCTGACTAGGCATCTCCAGCCAGAAACTGCACAATCCAGCTTTGCTGCTAACTAGGCATTAAGGTTAATTATGACAATTTTGCTCTAGAGACATCTCAAAATTTTAATTTTATAGGAGCAGAGATAAATACTACCATGCTGACAGCGAGACGTTCCTACAACAGAGTTCAGGATCTCTGCTTACATGCGAAAAGGTTAATCAACAAAACTCGAGCCAGGGCAAAACAAGTGTTAAATGTTCTGGGAAAGATGGCAGCATCCATTGTACTTGTTCCTCTAGCTCACCTTCATATGTGGATACTTCAGTGGTTACTGTCCACACAGTGGTCAATTCTGGATTTACCATTGTCCCATAAGATTAGCATAACCAATTCATGCAAAAAAGATCTTGAGTGGTGGATTCACTCCCCTCAATTCCTCAGGGCCGTCTCTTTATTACTCCATATCTCATGCCACGCTGACCATGGATGCTTCCCAGATATGATGGGGGGAGCATTATCTGGGCAAGACAGTCCAAGGTACCTGGCAGGAGCACGAGGCTCACCTGCACATAAACATACCAGAGATGAGGGCAGTGCTATTGGCATTGCAAGCATTTCAGAACATTCTCTGTCTAGGAACAATACTAATTCAGTCAGACAATATGTCAGTGGTCTGGTACATAAACAGGGAGGAACCAGATCTTACCACCAATGTCAAGAAGGTCTAAGGGTTTGGCAGTGGGCAATGTCTTCCAACCCTTTTCTGACTGCAATGCACATCCTGGGAAAATCCAACATAATTGCAGACAAATTGATCAAGGCCATATTATGGCCTCACAAGTGGTCCCTCAATCAGTATTTGGTGGAAAAGATTTTCCGAAAATGGGGCCAACCTTGCTGTGATCCTTTTGCCTCACCTACAAATACCAAATGCAGCAACTTTTTTGCCCTGATCCCTCCTACAGGGGAGTCACCAAGGGACACACTTGTTCACAATTGGCCTCCAGGACTCATGTATGCTTTCCCTCCAAACCAGTTGTGGACCACGATAATTCTGATTGCACCCTATTGGCCTTGTCAGATCTGGTTCCCCTTCCTTCAGTCTCATCTTCTGGACGAACCATGGATTGTGTACCCAGCACCAGATCTTCTAACACATCCATCGGGATTGGCTCATCCCAACCTTCAAAACCTCAAGTTGGCAGGTTGGCTGCTCCAGTTCCCTTGATTGCCAGGTTTCCTCTCCTTTCTTCTCTGGTGAAACATATCTTGTCTTCCTGTAAGTCTTCCACAAGAAGATTATACAAGAGTAAATGGAACAGGTTCGTCATGTGAGCAAATGACAATGAAATAGACCCCTTTTCTCCCGTTCATTTTATCCTAGAATTTCTAGCCAAACTTTTTAATGAGGGTGCAGCTGCTTCTACTATCAAAGTCCAGCAAGCAGCCATCTCTAATTATCATATGGGAGAAAATGGCACTGCAGTCATGTCACACAGACTCTATAAAGCTTTTTTAAAAGGACCAACTATAATATAAGGATCCCACTCTTCTATGGAACCTAAATTTCATTTTAAGAAACATCATTTCTTCCCCTTTGAACCTTCAGCCACATGTGATATAAAGTTCCTGTCTTGGAAAACACTCTTTTTAGTCACTATGACCTCAGCCAGAAGAGCCTCAGAGCTGCAAGCCTTGTCCACAAAGCCTGCTTACCTGCTTTTCCATAAAGACAGAGTCTCTTTACAAACTAAGCCATCCTTTCCTTCCAAAGGTCATGTCAGAAAGTAATATAAATTGATTAATTGAGCTGCTACTGTTCTTTCCAAACTACCAGAACAAAGGTGAGTATGCCTTACATCTCCTAAACGTACATAGACAATTACGTTTTTATTTGCATAGAATTGCAAGGATTAGAAAATCAGACCAGCTACTCATGTCCTGTTCCGAGACTAAAAAAGGAGAGCGAGTTTCGAAGATTACTTTATCTAGATGGCTCACTCTTTGTATAGCCTACATCTGCAACTCTAAGAACAGAGCCCTCCCCTTTCCAGTAAAAGCTCATTCCACCAGATCAGTAGCTACTTCTACAGCTTTCCATGCTAGTTTACCTTTGGATAACATTTGTTCTGCAGCTACGTGGGCAAAATCTCCTACCTTTGTTACTCATTACAAAATGGATTTGGCCTCTAGGAATAAAGCCTCTTTTGGTTCTATGGTTCTGAAGAATATATTCCCATGAGCCATCCAAGAATCAGGTTGCTCGGGATGCGGTCCCATCAGTGAGAATAAAGGCAAGATTGACAACAACACATAAAGAAGTTATGTACTTACCATAACATTCCATGTGTGTTGTCCATCTCAACCTTTATTCTCGCAACCCGCCCTCCATGCCCCCTTCCAGATCTTCTGGGAGACCTAGTGGACACTGTTTTTTGGATCAGCATAGCTTCAGAGATACTATCTGTGGTCCTTAATATGTATTACTACTACTGTATACCATCAATACTGAGAAAGACAGTGGGTTTTCTCCTGTTCATTTCTAGGGGGGGCAAACAAGAGCTGAAGAAGTCAGGGAACTGAACTGTAGGTAGGGAGGGGGGCCCACGAGCTTTGCTGAAGTCCTTCAGCTTTGTTAAAGGCCAGGACGGATCCGACACATCGGATCTGAACCATCAGTAAGAATAAAGGTTGAGATGGACAACACACATGGAATGTTATGGTAAGTACTTAACCTCCTTTTTTTAACCTACTTAAAAAGTCCAATGAATTCTTTAAGAGGTGTGCAGGTAGTGCATACTCAGGTTTGAGCATATGGTCCACAAAAACAGCCAAAGAATAAGTTCTTGAAGATTATGCAGCCACTATAGGTCTGGGGGGGGGGGGTGTAAAATATCTCTGTGTATTTTGGGGATGCCAAATATAGTAGGAATTTTAGATGAAGTGTTAGTAAGGAAATGAAACAAATTGGGTGTCAATAAATCGCGCAAAATGTGATTTTCAAACTGGAGTTCTATTTTCCTATAAGCTATATTCACCTTGTTTCTAGAACTAATAATATAAGTGGCATAATTGTGTAAAATCTCAGACATCTTACCACAGTAGTCTATGTTGTCAAATAAGACCACCCCTCACCTTTGTCGGGTTTCATAACCCTTATAGATTTGTTGTTACTTTATGTAGTAAAGACCTTTTTTATATGTAAAGTTAAACCGCAGTCTCCCCTTATTGAATAGTAAATTTGTGAATATCAGATTTACATGCTTTTTCAAAGGCCAACACCAACGGGTGTAAGGTGGATTGAAAACACTTTTACACCTTTGCTTTTTGACTGCATGTTGTCGACCATCCTCCATACAAAACAGCTTTAACATTTTGCCAAACATTGTTTAGATGATTTTTTTGGTACTTGCGTATTATCACAACCAGATTTCAAACAGGAGGCATAGGTCTTTTGCAAGCTGTACTTCTGCCGAAAAATAAGTATAACACACTGGACATATGTAGTAAAAAAAAAAAAAAAAAAAAAAAAAGGCAGCTGAAAGAAATGATTGCAGCAGCTGTTATACTCTTGTACCTTCAGATAACAGAAGTTTAACACAGTTGGTTTCAATAACATGAAGTAGTACCGCATTGTAAGTATGAGACGAGTGGCCAACATGCCTCTACACTGTACAGCTTTTCGCAGAATGTCCAATTTTTGCCCTCATATCTGCTTTGCTCCATTCTCCTCATAAAATTTGTGGTTTTCTGGCAAAAGTTAAGATTTTACAAAACCTTCACTATCGGTAATAATTGTAACCTGTCGTCTCGGAAAATTAAAAACTGCAACTCCAGGACGACACTTCCTACAATGGCATGTAACTGCAGAGCAACATGACACATGTCTGCACAGTACTTCGTCGTGAGGAAGTACACCTTATTTGGTTTAAAAAATCCATTTTCAACATGCAGAAAGTGCCAGACATTCGAGGTTAACATTGTGTTGCCTGTTAACAAAACATTTATCAAGGATAGTTGAATGCCTTTTAACCATGTCAAACTACTGTTCTATATTCATGACAAGAAAAGTTGATAACTGTGAAGCCCAAACAAGCATATAAGGTTCTCACTGTTTCCAATGGCCAAAAATATAGTCCACTCTTTTGAAATGTGCAAAGCTGCACTTATAAATGGAAATGATAGATTTTTCAGGGCAAGCCTGAAGTTATCTGCAGGAGTGCGGCTTGGCAAACAGCCATTTCTCCACTGGGAATCTGATTGCGATAATACATAAGCACTGATTTCTTTAGTCCAACGTGCATTTGGCAAAATTGCCTTTGATTTTTCTGGTATCTATAAATATAATGATTGCTGAGTTTATCCTTTATGCGGAATGCTGTACTACAAGAAACATTTCTTTCTGGGCTCTGTAAAGTGGAGCTGTTTGGTCCAAGCTTGCAGTCATTTGTGCTGGACTATAGCAGCTATTAATTATCAGGCTTTGGAATTCTGATAATGAGAAGTCATTGCTGACTGTTGATTATAACAGGAGTTTAAATTTGGTACAAGATAATAGTTCCATGAATGTTTAGAAGCTATTACTTCTCTGTCTCCTTCTTTCTGACACTTTTTTCAGTAGTGGAGCATGAAAGAAAAGCCTAAAAAAATGGGTATTATTGTAGTCATTTCACATTACTTTTCTTGTTGAATGTTTGCACTTCCCATTTTTCTGCACTGCCCTTTTGTTTTCTTTTTGTTTTATAGAGCCTTTTTCACCCATTTTTGTCATCTTGCAAAATTGATGAAATTGCAATACTTTTTCTGTCAAGTGGAACTGTCGCTTATCAAAACACTGCATTTTCATGATTCATTGAATAATAAATGTCAAAATTAGAATTGGTAGCCATCTGCAGAGTGATGCTGCCATTTTGTGTGTTGTAGCACATTGTCAGTAAACCACATTTTATCTTGGGCAGCCAAATCGCTAGCTCTAATGAAGTGGGAAACTACCTTTACAGGTGAATTTCATGAATGTAGATTTTTTTTCAGAGGACCGACTTCTTCATTTCCACAATATACCTGTCCCCCTTTGCTTCATCATGCAGTCATGTGATTGTAGTATGGATTGCATTTTAAATCTCGTTTTTGGTAATGAATATCTACTGCAGACTGGTCAGTTTTTATTGTACAAAATTTGACAACCATAAAATAATTAAAGTTATATTTTACAGAGTATCATAATTATGAATGAAATGATGCTGTTTACCTCTGATAAGTTGTCAAAGAAGTAACAAAAGTGCATCCAGATATAGGAGAAGGAACAGAAACAGAGATGCAATGTGCATTGGTATAAAAAATAGCAATACTTGTTTGCCTGTAATGTAGTGCTTGATTCTTAAATACTTGGAGAAAGCAAATTAACAAAATTAAGGAACATGTAACTACTCTAAGAAGTAAATGAAAGTTGGAGAGAATTAGGAGGTGCTCATAGTCATTACGTGAACATGTGAAGGCTATCCAAATTGTCTGCAAGTGAACACAGCAAAGCCATAATTCACAGAGAAATTTACACAAATAGGGGATGGTTGTGAATAAGCATAAGCAAATGAAGTCATAATGAAATGTAAATGGGAAATTATATAAAATGGTGTATGCTAATCAAATGTTCTTCTGCCTGCTTGTGATTCTTAGTCAGTGTTTTGTGCTTTTCCATGCCATCCACAGATTCGTTATAAAAAGTTGAGTCATGCCTGTTCTATTTACTTTACGATCTGCGATGATGCTGCCACTTGCTACTAAACTAACTATTTCTAGGTATGAGCTGCTTGTCTTGGCCAAGCCAAAACCTGTTGTGCCCAAAGGTGCTTGTTGGCCAAGAAGGTAAAGAGTAACTCACCGTAATTTTGTCAGGAGATTCTTGATAGGTTCAAAGTGTACAGGGATATTGTAATATCTTAGTGAGTATGTGTTGCCCCCACATGGTCACTGAAGGGTTACGTGACCTTCCTATCCCTGTGGATACTAAGGTATGCATAACCTTCACTATATTTGCCATGGGAACATTTCAGAGACAGACTAGAGACATGTTGGATATTTCAGCAGGTCCAGAATGTACTCTTAGCACACATAGATTAGTGCAGGTATATACTATGTACTATGCTAGCCTAGGTAGCATTTGATTAGTATACCTATTCCTCTTTATTGTCTCAGTATAATTTAATACAAAGTATTTCTGATTCCTTGCACCAGGATAAGAGTTAATCAAGTTCACCCCTGAACTCTTTATTTTTTGTCACCTTAAATGCCATACACATATTATCCCAACCATTCTATATAATATACTGCATAAATCAATGTGTTTTTATCTGTCTTAACATGTTAAATCTTGTATATTGCATATATTGCACCCAGATGTTCTTTCCAAAAAGGAATACAAGAAGTAACAAACATGCCTTATGCAAAGCACTTTAAAGCCCTTTCCCTCTACTCAGTCTTCTGTAGATTGCTGAGGCGTGATCTATGCCTGGCTTACAAGGCATCCATGAATTCCACACTTGTGAATCTCTTGCATATTCGTAAGTCAAACAGTACAATACAGTACCAGAAGTACAAGGTCTAGGGACCTGAATTTTGTCTGTGACTTATAGAATACACAGGAGACAAATATGTGTCCCAGAAACTGCACCTCCTATGGGACAGGCTTCCCATCCATGTGAACCTGAGTTTATGTATTAACTAATTTTATTGCCACATGACCAGTGGATGGGGGAGTAGGAAATTTATACTGGATGGACAGAGGTACCTTATAAATAATGTCCTTTTTCGTCATTAACCTAGTAACAATCTATGAATCTGTGAATGTTCTTTATTCTTTTAGTAAAATGTCTTTGATTAATCTCCAGTGTTCCAATTTCAGATTTTGTCAAACTGCATTAAAGTAAATAATTTTCTAATATATGTCTAACTATTGATATAAAACAAATTTTAAAGTATATTAGAATGTCCGATGTCCGTTGTATTAAATATCAATCCTGTCTGTCGTAAATCATGGGATTTTATATCTTATATATGGTACAAAGGTCATATTAGATCCACGTATAGTTCCTATATCTTTCACTTGTCAATCATATACCTGGATTAAGGCTTACTTGGTATTAGGAATATAATTTCTGCAAAAAAAAAAAAAAGCATTTATTCATTCATTTATTTACTTATTTATGCTGTGATGGTGAGGGTTTAAAGCAACACAGAAGTAGGAAAGAAAATATTGTAACTCATGGCAAACTGTAAAACACCAAAGAATTTTGTCTTGCCTTGGTCAGATTGTGAAAAGCTAGAATGTAGACCAAGCACCTCCTGTAGAAAGAGAGGGAATGCATTCCAATACAGACTTCAATGCAGACTGCAGAACATGCCTTCAACTACACCTCAAGATCCAACCAGATAAATCTTAAACTGGACAAAACAAACTGGTCAAAGCTTCAACTTCATAGAAAATACAGAAAAAAGTATTTTTTTTCAGGAGAAAAGCCACCACTCAAGATTTCTGGATGTAGAAGATCATCACCAGAGGCTCCGTTACTCCCTTTGCTCCTCCCCCCAACAGGCAAAAAGAGAATTACCGATAGTTCACCCAGTCAAAGCAGTTTGACAGCAGAAGAAATGTCAAAGGTGTTGGAAAAACAAGTCATCCAGGAAGTCCCACCAGGCCAGTGAGGATCTGGAGTCTATTCAAGACTCTTGTTGGTTCTAAAAAAGACCGGGGGACCTTAGGCCCATTCTGGACCTCAGTCACCTAAACCAGTTTGTGCAACAGAGAAAGTTCAGGATGGTCATGGCTCAGTCCATTCTACCTCTTTTGTGGAAGGACAACTGGATGTGCTCATTAGACCCTTAGGATACCTATTATTATGTAAGGATGGCAAGGCAATCTGGAAGATTTCTCCACTTTGGCTGGGGACCAGTCATTTCCAAATTCAGAGCACTACCCTTTGGTCTCACCAATCTCCAGGGTGTTCAGCATGTGCAAGGCAGTGTTGGCAGTCTACCAAACACTGTAAGGTTCAGGTGTTCCCCAACCTAGACAACTGGCTCCTAACTGCTCCCATCAGAGATCTACTAATTCATTGCAGGGACTTCTTGCTCCATTCTCTCATCACTTAAGGATTATCATAAATATGAAAATAAGCCAGCTGATGCCAGTGCAAATGATGGAATTCATAGGGTGCACCTGGAGACAGTATCCCAAATTGCCAAACTCCCAGTATCAAGAGTTCTGTCTGTCTCTCTCTCTCTCTCTTTCTTCAAACTCCAGAAGTTCTCTCTCCTTCAAATCCACCAGCAAGGCTAATTCTTTGACTATTAAGGTCAATGGCTTCTTCAATTACTCTGGTTCTATATGCAAGATATTACATGAGAGTTCTGCTAAGGACCCTTTCTGTTTTTTCTTCTCAATGGTCTGTGTTATACCAGCCTCGTAATTTTCACATATGACTCTTGCCAATATGCAAGCATCACATTCTTTGGTGGGTGAACTCCCCTCTCATCACATAGGATCATCCTTTTAACTTTCTATCCCTGATAGCCACTGTGACCCTGGACTCTTACCCTCTGGGGTGGGGGGAATTTTGAAGGGAAGACAGTCCAAGGTATGTACTCCACAACTGAATCCAGTCTTCATATCAATGTCTTGGAGATGAGAGCAGTCCTCCTAGCATTGTAGGCCTTTCAGGACTGCCTTACCATGGGTGTGATTTCCATTTAGATGGACAACGTGGCAGTAATCTGGTACATCAACAAGCACGGGGCAATCTAGTCATATCCATTATACCAGGAGGCCATGATTGTGTGACAATGGGTGATGTCTTCTTAATGCTTTCTAGTGACAATGCACATCCCAGGGAGTTCCAATGGTTTGGCGGAAAAACTGAGCAGATCTATTCTTTTGCCAATGAGTGGTCCCTCAATCAGTCAGTGGTGATGATTGTTCACTCAGGCCAGCCGTGATGAGATCTTTTTGCTTCCCACTTGAACATCAAGTGCAGTAGCTACTTTGCCCTGATCCCCCCAGAGGGACTGTCAGTGAAAGATGCTGCAGTCCACAATTGGTCCCCAGCTTTTTTGTACGCTTTCCCACCTTTTCCTCTTATTATCAAGTTTTTTAAGAAAGCCAGCAGGTGCAAGGCAACAGTTATTCTCATTGGCCACTTCTGTCCCTGGCAGGTTTTGTTCCCCTTTCTTTGGATTCATCTGAAACACCCTCCATGGGTGCTGGACCCTCTTCCATACCTTCTGTCTCACCTGTATAGCAAGCTTTACTGGGACTTGAAAGCCTTGAAGCTAACCGCATGGTTCCTCCAGTTCCAGTGATGGCCAGAGATACCAGACTCTATTCTTCAGTTATTCACATTTTGTTGTCATCCCAGAAACCTAACACAAGAAAGGTTTACAGATGTAAATGGAAAAGATTAGCTATTTGGGTTCTTCAGAAGGCTTCAGCTAGCAGCCATGCCCAGTTTTCATGAGGGGGAAAACCAGAACCTCAATGCATCTTTGAAATTTTCTAAGTCTTTCTTAAAAGGTACTTTTCTTCTCAGACCAGTACCTCCTTGGGATATCATTTTGATGCTTTAAGCCCTAACTCGACAACCCTTTGAACCAGCAGTATCAGCAGATCTGAAATTTCTGTCTTTGAAAACCATTTTCTTATTGGCCGTCACATTTCCCAGGAGAATTTCTGAGTTACAAGCCTTATCCTCCAAACCTCCCTACATGATTTTTCATAAGAATAGGGAGTACCTTCAGACCAATTCACAATTTCTTCCAAAAGTGGCTGAGGTAACTATGCTTAACCAGACAATTTGAACTTTTCTAACGCAGGCAGATGTATTTTACACTTGATGGATGTTCACAAGTCAACTGTGATTTTGCCTACATTATACCATGGGAATCAGGAAAAACAGATCAACTTTTCATTTCTTCTCAAAGGCTAAATTGGGACAAGGCATTTCTAAAGTTACACTGTCCAGGTGGCTCTCTGATTGTATTGCTTTTGTCTATAATGAAAATAGTTGGCTTTTCCACATGAGTCCAAAGTTTATTCAACTAGAGCAGCAGCAGCCTCCACTGCTTATTTTGCTAGAATACCCATGGGTGAGATTTGTCCTGCAGCCACTTGGTCTAATCTTCACACCTTTGTATCTCATTTTAAGCTGGATGTGCATTCTAGATCCTGTGCATCCTTCAGCTCACCTTCAGAATATCCTTCCATAAGACCACCAGGATGGCTAGTATCTGGAAAATCTGTCCCATATGTTGAGTCAGATGGAAAAGACTTATGATATGAAAGTTATGCACTTACCATAACTTTAGATCCATGTTATCTTCATCAGTCTGGCTCAGCATACCCTCCCTTTGTCCCCTTTACCTAAATTGTAACTTAATGATGTCTTGGGCCTCATCATGTTTGTATCCTTGAGCTGATTTCTCATCCCTTTCATGATTGGTATGTTGTTCATATTTTTTTTGTGTTTGTCAGATAAAGTGTTAGTTAGGTACAGCTGGGAAAACTCAATCTGATATATGGTAGGGAATTATGGGTAGGGGAGAAGCCTGAACCCTGAATCTAAGATCTTGAAAAAGTCACCAAAGCTGGGTCAGATCAGATTTGATAACTGATATGTTGAGATGGACAGAAAAAGATGACAAGGCTCTAGCATTATGGTAAGTACATAACTTTGTATACACATTAAATATTAAATTACTTTAAGAAGTGTGACCATGGGGCATGGCCAGGATGCTAATAGGCTAGCAGTGCAGTTTTCTTGCTCTGCTACTCTATTTCTATTTCTGACAGGAAATTTTATAATATCCTAGACCAATTATTTGAACAAAATCAGTTACCTGATACTACATAGAAGAATATTATCTAACCAAATTTAAATATTTGAATTTTTTCCTGTCAAATTATTTGAAAAATCTGTATCAGTAGCTGTGAAATGGTCATTCAAAGACAATCTCTCATGACTTAACCTTTAAAAAAAGAACTCCAATCTTTTCTTTCTAACATACAAAATCTTTCTTTAAAAATGGATAGAATGGATAATAAACTTGACAGCTTTAAAGAAATATGTACCAAATAGATGGAACAGATATACAAGATTTTAAAACAAAAAAAAACTCAGATATCTGGAATGGAAGATGCCCTAAATGACATCGAATGCAGACAGAGCAGCCCTTTGGTCAGCTGGTGCCCTAGGCAAAAGAACTCCACAGCACCCCCCCCACACACACACACACACACACACACACACACACACACACACACCACCCAGTGCCCCCATCCTGGTCTACCTATATCATCCAGATTACTTTTTTACTCCATTTTTCTCCTCACAGTTTGTCTTACTATCCAATTTTTCCTATATTTAGTCAACACATTTTGAAGAAACCATTTCTTTACTACAAAAGTAAACAAGTAAATACTGGAAAAACTCCCCTGCTAGAGCGGTGCCCTAGGCGGCTGCTTAGTTGGCCTTTACCTAAGACTAGCTATGAATGCAGAGTATCCAAAGATGAAAACAACATTGAATTTCTACTATAACAGAATACATTATTACTAAACAAAAATGATGACTTGGAAAACAGGTCCAGGAGAAATAACATTCATATTTTTGGACTGCCTGAAAAAAATAGAAGGAGAAAATATGGTCAACTTTCTTACTGCCTGGCTTCCCAAGACTTTGAATTTATCTGAAGTGATATCTTATGGTATAGAAGGAGCACACAGGTCTCTAGTTTCTACTTCATCAAAACTAACTCTTCACCAAGATCAGTTATTGTTAAATTCTTCTCATCTCAAGACAAGGAGCTAATACTTAAAACAGCCTGATCCAAATCATCTATTAAACTGGTTGACAAACTAATAAGATTTGATAATGACTATTCTAATGCTGTGATGACCAAAGAAAATGTTTTTTTGCCCTTATAAAAGAACTTAAGAAAAGGCAGTTTAAGGTGCATTTGCTCTTTCTTGCCAGGCTCAAAATATTCCTTCCAGATGAAATTAGACACTTTGAAGTCCCAGACTCTGCACTGTCATTTTTGAAAACAAAATAAACAAAAAAAATTCTAGACCAAGCTGAAGATATGGACTGGAACAATAGTACTTTGAAGAGACACTCAGAAGTAAATACCTAGACATCCAAGGAGAAGAAACAGGAACTAAAGGTCAAATTACTTTTAGCTTTAATATAACATTGGTGTTAACTGTTTTAATAACAAAATTGTTTTTCCTTGACAGAGTTTACCAATTCACTTCTCTATAAGGTAAATAAATGTCACTTTTTATTTTCCTATATGTATTGCTAAGCTGATGTTCTATATTTTATTTTCCATATTCAATATATGCCTTAGCTTAATAAGTATTAAGAAATTAACTCTAACTAATAATTAGCTTTCTTTACATATATATCCTGGTTTCTTTTTTCATGTATGTGCCACATAAATCCTGAAGTGATAGCTCATAATAAGTAAGCAATAATACATGACGGGGTGTGTGTTATTACTTACACATTATATAACGACCTCCCATTAATATTCCAAAATGTGCATGCTGATTGGTCAGCATGCACGTTATAAATCAGACTTATACTAATGGAAAAAGGTCTGGTCGCCTGGACTTTTTCCATTAGTATAAGCCTTTATTTACAGCAACGGAGAACACAAGATCTCTGTTGCTTTTTACACACTGTCTCGCTATGTTAAAGGAGTTTAACATAGCGAGACAGCTTTAAAAAAGTAACGGAGATCTTCCTATCTCCGTTGCTTTTTTTTAAAGCTGTCTCGCTATGTTAAACTCCTTTAACATAGCAAGACAGTTTGTAAAAAGCAACGGAGATCTTGCTTTCTCCGTTGATTCCACACACAGCTCTGATGTCCTGCATAAGCATACACATGCGCAGTACATTAGAACTGCCGCAGAATGCCAGACAGCTGCGGAAGCACAGCAAGGAGGCATTATACAATGCCATTATTTAAGAAAAGTAATTATTTTTTTTCTTAAATAATGTTATTGTATAATAGCAATAACCCACGCCTGGGTGTGGGTAATGCTGGATTTACCCACGGTTGTCTTTGTATGGTCACACGGGCTTCACCCTCGTGACCAAACCACAGTAAATCCAGCATTACCCACACCTAGACGTGGGTTATTGCTATATTAACACACACCCTGGAGGACATTATTGCGCTGAGAAAATGGACAACTACTACTGCCATTATTTAAAAAAAAGGACTTCAGTTACTTTTTTTATTTGTTTTAATTAATTTTTTGTAATAGTTTTCACATAAAATAGTCCCTTATGTAATTATTTATTTATACAACTGTATTGTTGCTATGTAGTTTTTTTCTATTAATAACATTTTATTTGAAAATTCTAAGTTATGAAAACTATAATATTTTAATGAGAACAAGTAAATTTATATGTTTAGTAACAGTTTATAAAAACTAATATTTTAATGAGAACAATTAAATTTATGTGTTTAATAATGTAATGTTCATTTGTCTTTGTTTTCTGTAGCATAAAATGTTATAAGTGCATTGAATATGCATGATGTTGGTTTAAAATAAGTTGTTTCTGCTTTCAGATTTTCTGCTTTTTCTTCATTGTTGGTTGTTTTGATTGTTTTTTGTTCTTGTAGTGTTGTTTCTTCAATTGTTTTCTGTTTTCATTTGTTGGTGTCCAGTAGTTTATAAGGCTTGCTTTTGATCTGTGTCCAGTTATTGATGTTATTTCTCTTGGGCTTAGCCCCACTTCTGCAAGGATTTGTATAGCTGTCATTCTTATGCTGTGGTTGGTATATCTTCTTGTAAGATTTGCTAATTCACTTATTCGTGGCATCATGTTTGCTAGGTAATGTTTTCCCATAGGTTCTCTGGTGTACCAGCATGTATGAAGATCAAGATTGTGCTCTGGTGTTTTTTTTGGATGTAAAAGTAATGCTGGTGGGTTTTCTGATAATTTTGTGATGTATTTCTGATATGATGCTACCGGGCATAATGGATTGCCTTTTTGTTCATAGATTTGACCTCTGTATTGTTGTTTATTACTTTCGGTTGTTTTTTTGTGGTTTTTAGTTTCTTCATTCATTGTTAGTATCAAGTATTTTGTTTCTGTGTTATCTGAAAGTATTGTGAAGCATTCTGGTTTCAGTTCTCTTTGTCCTTCTCTCCCTCTTCTTGCCATGTATAGCTGTAAATCGAACCAGAGCTTTGTGAAAAGACCTTGAGGTGTGTCTGGCAACAGTGCTTTGCAGTCTCTTATTTTTTCATGTCTTGTTTTGAAATTGCAGGATGATGACTTGCATTATCTTGGTTTTCTTTTCTTAGTTTTTTTATCATGGAGTGTAGTATGCTGTTTGCTGTTTTGAATAATGGGTCTGTTAAAATGTTTATTTTTCTGACATTATTTGCATCATTTAAGGCTCTGTTTAATCCAGCTCTTAATGATATATAGCTCTGCATGGAATATTGTTTGCCATTGGCTGCTCTTACTTCAGCACAGAATACTTTTATGAGGTCAGCAAATTTTTGTATGCTGTCGGTTTTTAAGTTTATTTCTATGTTTTTGTGTTGAGCCCATTCATATAATGTAGATACTGCCCATTTTGTGTTTTTGTGAGTGTTTTCGTCTTTACTATAGTGTTGTATGTTTTTTAGTTCTTCATCTGATACTGTTCAGAATATGTTGTTAGATGTAGTGTTAGAAGAATTTGATGAAGTGGGTTGTTGATTGTCTTCATTTTCATGTTCCTCAGTTGTCGGTGTTTCATGTTGTGGCTTACTTGTTACCTCTGTATCATTGGCTGGTGCCATTTCTGATAGGTGGTTTCAGTACCGATTTATGCACTTTAGGAAGGCCCTGTATAATGGGCAGGTGTGGATTATTAACCTTTAGATAATTATACAGATCTATAGGGATGTCCTCATTCAAGAGTAAATCATCCAACATATTATACACTCTAAAAACCTTCTCAGTAACTACTACCATATTTATTTCCTGGTAAAAAACATCCTCACTCAAAAGTTCACCCATACTATCAATATAGCCAGAGGTGTCCATTACCACTATAGGTCCTCCCTTATCAGCTGGCCTAATAATGATAGATGGATCTGTTTTTAGTGTATTCAGGGCTTGTCTTTGAGAAAAATTCAAATTACATGTGTATTTAGGCCTCCTTTCCTTCTCAGAATGTGAATAAATATCTTTTTCAACAAGTCTGGAAAACGTATCCAACAACGGATGTAATTGAGGTACATATAAACTATTGGGACGAAACTCTGCATCCATTCTCTCTCAAGTATTCATACCAAAATCTAATTTAAGCTGGAGATTTCTTACAAACATCTTGACATCTATAATTGAGTCAACCAAATCACTATTACAAGTGGGAATAAAGCTCAATCCTTTATTAAGTACCTGTTCCTCATATGTACTCAAGGCCCTGTGGGAGATGTTTATAATCAACGTGTCCCTGTTCTCTCCCACATTTTCTTCAACGTAGGGCCTTGTTGTTCGCTGCCTGACCCCTTCCTCTTGTGACGGCCTCTGCTCATAGACCTCTGCCTCCCTATGCGTTGTTGTTGCGCTATAGGGAAAGGGGTACAGAAGGACTGAGAGTTAGGAGTAATGGGGTGGACATCTAACGCTAGTGTCTTCCTCCTAACTACTGTCTCCACATCTGCAGTATGTCCTACACTACTAGTGGTGGAGTTACATAATCCTCTATTACTGGAGGGTACTGCATGTACATCAGTGGTATGGAGTATCGAAGGGCTAGTAGCAACAGTTTGTCCAATTGCTACATTATTGTTAGTTACACTAGCTGCTGCCCTTTTATTCAAATTATCAGTACCATCACTTAAACAACAATGCATAGGGAGGCAGAGGTCTATGAGCAGAGGCCGTCACAAGAGGAAGGGGTCAGGCAGCGAACAACAATGCCCTACATTGAAGAAAATGTGGGAGAGAACAGGGACACGTTGATTATAAACATCTCCCACAGGGCCTTGAGTATATATGAGGAACAGGTACTTAATAAAGGATTGAGCTTTATTCCCACTTGTAATAGTGATTTGGTTGACTCAATTATAGATGTCAAGATGTTTGTAAGAAACCTCCAGCTTAAATTAGATTTTGGTATGAATACTGGAGAGAGAATGGATGCAGAGTTTCGTCCCAATAGCTTATATGTACCTCAATTACATCCGTTGTTGGATACGTTTTCCAGACTTGTTGAAAAAGATATTTATTCACATTTTGAGAAGGAAAGGAGGCCTAAATATACGTGTAATTTGAATTTTTCTCAAAGACAAGCCCTGAATACACTAAAAACAGATCCATCTATCATTATTAGGCCAGCTGATAAGGGAGGACCTATAGTGGTAATGGACACCTCTGGCTATATTGATAGTATGGGTGAACTTTTGAGTGAGGATGTTTTTTACCAGGAAATAAATATGGTAGTAGTTACTGAGAAGGTTTTTAGAGTGTATAATATGTTGGATGATTTACTCTTGACTGAGGACATCCCTATAGATCTGTATAATTATCTAAAGGTTAATAATCCACGCCTGCCCATTATACAGGGCCTTCCTAAAGTGCATAAATCGGTACTGAAACCACCTATGAGGCCTATTGTTGCAGGCCAAGGATGGCTCACGGAACCAATGTCTGTATACATTGAGCATTTTGTTCGACCCTTGGTTGATGCTGTTCCCCATATTTTGAGAGACAGTAAACAATTTTTACTTGAACTTTATGAGTATATGAAGAGTTTGGATGTTTCAAGGGAATACATTTTGGTTACCCTTGATGTAGTGAGCTTATTCACGGTGATTCCCAATGATCTGGGTGTTCTGTATATGCAGCGTTTTTTACACTCCAACTCAACTTATACAGATGAAAGGATAGATTTGATCTGCTGTTTCATGGAGACTATTCTGTATAATAATGTCTTTATGTTTGGTGAGTTGATATATTTACAGAAAGATGGCGTAGCTATGGGCACTCCATGTGCCAATAGCTACGCCAACATAGTGATGGCCCATTGGGAGGAGAACTTCCTTTTCATGTCAAATTACTTTAAGGAAATGGTGGGTTTCTACAAGAGGTTTGTGGATGACCTCTTTTTGATTTGGCATGGTGATGTTGATAGCTTATTGCTGTTTGTTGAAGAGATCAATGGTTCCACTAGCTTTTTGAAATTCACACTTAGTCACTCGAAGGAATCTATCTCATTCCTTGATGTGAGCATCACTAGACTTTCCTGTGGGTTATTGAATACTTCTATACACCGTAAATTATGTTATAGGAATGCCTTATTACATCGACAGAGTATGCATCCTAGATATGTATTCAATAATGTTATGAAAGGACAACTTATGAGAGTCTCTAGGCTAAATCCGAGTTATGATGGTTACCTGGAGGAGATAGCCAAGTTAAGGTGTATGTTCCTTAAGAGAGGTTATAGTGAGAAAGCCTTTGACTGTATGACTCTGGAGGTTTGTGGCCTCAGATCAACAACAGCTAAACCATACTTTTCTGATAACCATGAGAGAGGAGGTGTCAGTATGACAGCTACAACACAGTCAATTAGAGCTCCATTGTTTTACACCAAAGATGCTGTATTTATTAAAACCTTCTTGACTAAACACTGGGAGGTGCTTAAACTGGACCATGGTATAAGTAAGCTCATAGGTCCAGAACCTTTGTTTGCATATAAGAATAAACCCAATCGTAGGAGCATGTTATGTTATAAGAAGATCTTCAGAGATGGCATCAAGCGATGTGATTTTGAGTATAATACCCTCCCTTGTGGGAAGTGTAATCAGTGTGCCGTTGTGGACACTAGGACCACTTTCCTAAACCCCAACAATAATGTTGAGTATAGGTTTAGCACAGGGACTAATTGCATGAGCAAGAATGTGATCTATTTAGCTAGGTGCCTAGCATGTACATCGTTTTACATAGGGAAGACCAACAGGACCCTAAGAGAGAGAATTAGGGAACATTTATACCATGTTAGACTAGGCACTGATACTAATGCTCTGGCAAAACATAGTAAGATGCTTGGATCTCAACATTCGTTTGTATTTTGTGTGCTACAGGAAGTCTTGGTGAGTGAGAGAGGGGGCGATTTGGTGAATCATACTTTGGAGTATGAGATGAGGTGGATTATAAGATGCAGGGCTGATAAACCACCGGGTCTTAATGAGAGAGTTAACATCAGACCTATTCTTAGGAAAAAGAGATGTTTCAGACCCAAAAAATGAACCATTAAATTAATCATGATTTTTATCATATACTCAGGCTCAATGATTTGTTTAATCATATGCATTCGTGTTTTATGTTTTGCGTACTACGTATTTAGAGTATCTATAGTCTAGGTTTTTTTGCATTCATAGTGTGTCTTGGTAATATGAGCCTGTGGTGAAGATTTTTTATTGCATTTTTTATTGCATATTTATTTTACACACTTCATATATTTTTGTGCATAATTAATTTATGTTTTCTCACGTGCATTTTTAAACAGTCACTTTTAAAGTTACTATTTGTATGTATTTATTAATAGTTTACATATGGATCAGTTTGGCAACAGATTTTGTAAAGAAATATTTAATTGATTGATCATGATGAATTTAGTGCTTCAACCAATAGGATTTTTTCTGTGACTATTTAAATTATCAATTGTTAAGGGGGTGGTTATATGTCTGAAGAAGCCTTCGGGTGAAAGCGCTAATGTTTGTACAATTAAACAGCTTCGTTTTTATTTAATTCTTGTCGTGGACTTTTTGTGGATCTGTGCTGAGAACTAAGCTTGCTTGGATATTACATCTTGTTTATTTGTACTTATACTGCTTGGGACCCTGCGCATGGTACTGTGTTTTATTTTGATCGTTTATATTTTTGTAGCAGGGTCCGAGCTCTGTTGGCTTGGTGCGTTGTTGTGTTTGGGTTAGTTTTTATTATGTTATTGAGGGAGAAAAGTTTTGATGTAGGGTAAAGTTTAAATATTTATGTTAGGGAGTTAGAAAGTTGTTTGAATTAAATGTTTTTAATGAGAGGTACAACATTTTTCTGTGTAGTTGTTGACAGTTTCAGTATTTAGTCTTGCATGAGTTGATAGGACCTGTTAATTGTATTGGGAGCAGAGATTTCTTTTTATTTTATTATTTTATTTGAGTCTCTCTCTCTCTCTCTCTCTCGGTTATTCACTGTTAAATGTGGGATGGTGCTGCGGTAGCGTTGTCGCCTCACAGTAAGACGCTGTCCGGTTCGATTCTCAGCTAGAGCGTCTTCTGCATGGAGGCATGCGTGAATGGGCGTACCTTCTTTGAAGGTTGTGCGTCAGTGCTGGTAACTTTGCACGTAAAAATCAACTACCAATCATTAGCGGACTGGCGTTCCGCTGTGGCGACCCCTAACCGGGAAAAGCCGAAGGACACAACAGGTTTTGTAGTAATGGCTGTTAATATTTTTTTCTAATATTTACTTGTTTGATGTTTGGCTGGTTTTGTACGTTGCTTCGGTGTTGGGCTGCTTGTTATAGTTTTATTTTGCTTCTTTTTAAAAGTAAATATATAATTGTGAGTTTTCTACATGACATATTTAGTTACGCTAGATTTTAGCGAGTGAAAAAAATGGTGGCCGTTTTGTTTTTTTCAGTGCGAGTTTCACAGTGGCTTAATACACTGCCATGAAGTGTCGCACTTGTTTCTGACTGGGCATTACTAGTTGATTAACACCCTGCTGGAGAATGATCATTCTCCAATGTGATATCAAGGACTGAAATCGCCGTTTTCTAATATAGTATAATAGCAAGCTGCTCACAGTACACTAAATAAGTGTGTTGTGAATGGACTGAAGGTTTATGCTGTTTTTAACAGTTAATTCTTAATTCACATGTCATGGTTTATTGGACTATGTGAGGTGTTGTATGCATGAGATTTGGATGTGCTTTCTGTAAGAGATATACAGTGCGTGCATGTAGCTGTTTACTTTATTCCTATTTTTTTCTTTTTCTTTTTTTTTTCTTTTTCTTTCTTATATAGTCTTATCTGGGATGTTTGGTGCTGGTTTATTCATTTGGGCGGAGAGGGGTTAGGTGAGGAGAAATACAGGAGTGAAGACAATTTCTGTGTTTTAACTCTGGGGTTTCATTTTCAAGCCTGATGGTTATTCTTTTGTTCTCCCCTCCCCTGCTAGAATAGATATACAAAGGAAAAAAGAGAAAAGAAAGAAAGAGAGTGTACCAAATAATTATAACAAAAAAATAAATAAAATGATAACAAGTGTTAGAGCATATGTTCTTAATCAGCAAGGAGCAGGTTGGTTTTAACCATTTATACAGCCTTCTTTCTCAGTGTAACATGAATGAAAGTTGTTTACTGACAGTGGTATTTCCCTCTCACAGAGCAGGTGCTAATAGGATGTTTCTTTCCTGCCCTTTTCTCTCAGGAGACCATTTATACAGAGTTTTGTGTGTGTGTGTGTGTGTGTGTGTGTGTGTGTGTGTGTGTGTGTGTGTGTGTGTGTGTGTGTGTGTGTGTGAAGTACTGCATAAAATGTTGTTTGATGCTTTATTTTAATACACAAATTAAATCCAAAATAGTAAGAAGGTGTTAATTAACTTGCACTGTCTTGGTATATTTAGCTCAGAATTACTATTTTAATACTTGTAAAACCTGTATGTGTCTCTTTAAATTATATAATATATTTTATAGTATTGTGGCACCATACACAATATAGAATTAATTTCTACAGTTCAGCTTCTATCCTAAGATATTATATAATTCAAAATACATTCTGTTCTATTAATTTAACAAAGGGAAGATGAACTTGTTTATGTCTGTTGATGTCAGCCCCTTTCTTGGTTGACTTGTTCTGCATATGTGGGCAATATATATGTATATGTTTATGACAGTCATTGTGGTGATGATCTATGTTGGTTTCTGTGTGGATGTGTTTTTTGAGCAGGAAGTGAGGAGCTCAAATACATGGCAATATTAGAAGCTCATGCTCTGAAAGTTAATTGAAAGTCTGACGCATAGTAAAGGAGGGACTAATATGAAAGTAATAGCATGTTTCCCACAAAGACAGACAAAATTACACAGTAATTTTGTTAATCTGGGAATGTATGTCTTTCTTAAAAAGACTTGTGGGTATGTTGCCAAACATATGTTATCCCTCAGTACAAATATAATTCTGGGAACATGTTATTAGTTATTTCAGATATCACAGTTACTCTTTTACTAGTGTATAGCTCATAGTATATTGTAGTGAATATGATATCCTATTTATAGATGAGACACATTTTGAAAGATAATTGTATATGCAAGTCTTCACAAATAGGCAAAATTTTAGGAGAAGTTTATTTGTTCTTTGAAATATAATATGTGTCTGCCACTGCCATAATATCTAAGCATGTACAGTCTTGTAGTCAGAATTGAGTTTAAATAGTTAGCTAGTTAGTTACATTATCAATAATATATGATAGCATATTAGTACTGTAGCATGATTGTTATAAACAATGTTATATGTATTGTCTTTTGTCTGTGTTAATCTCTTTTTTCTCAGAACTGAAATAAATGATTGGATGTATTATGATACCATATAGGCTCTTTTAAATAGAATAGAAACAAATAACTACAAGATCTGCTATACTTTATACATTTATAGCAAGGAAATGAGTGTTTATAATCTGAATATTATGTATAAACTAACTCCTTTTAATTTTGTTAAATAAGTTAGACCTTTCATATATAATAACTTTAGGAGTAGTAAAGTGATGCTAGATACTTATTTGTTGGTAGGTGGTAGTGTTTGAATAGGATTGCTATTCAAACCAGGAGTTTTAAACTCCATGGGGGGACAGGAAAGAACAGTGCATTTATAGTAGTTTACAAATGAACTCATATTTTTGTGTCTACTACTCTTGATAGAAAGTTTACAGTTGACAGTCTCAATTATCTTATAGTTATATCTATGAGTAAGCAGTTCACTAGCTATAATAGTTTTTCTGTACCATATTATTTACAAATGTATGAGGGTATTATATGTAATACTTATTTATTTTTTCCTATTCAGTAATATGGCATATCAGTTCACATCAGTGGATTAAATAACAGTTGTAAAAAGGGTAGTTTATACACATTTTTAAAAATATTTTATTCCCAGGTTATCTTTTTACAGGAAACACATTTAATAAAACTAAACATAAAAATAAAATAGATTTGGACAGACTTAACATCAAGCACTATTCTATATTGATGAGCTGTCTTTATAAACAATATAGAAGACGGATGACTATTTTATGGAAAAATTCTTTGCCTCTACCTAAACTCCTGAATACATTTAGTGATGAAAAAGGCATGTTCTATTCAGTGACTTTAGAGATTCAAAGGAAACAATACACTTTTATTAATGTCTGTTGGATACTTGGATTGGAAATACAAACAGTTAAAAACTGCTGGGGAAATAATATGAATATCAAAGGGAAACATTATTTTTGCAGGTGACTTTAATTGTATTTTATTGATATTAGTCATACAGGTAACATGTCAGAGAGTTTTGTATGGGACTCTTTAAAAACATACCTTTTTGGCAAAATTACAAGTTGGTATGCACAAAAATGAAACAATGAGACAAAGAATTGATAGATTTACAGGAGAAAATTAACAAGTTAAAATTAAAATAATCAAAAAGGAAATGATAAGTTAACAGAAGAAGTAAATAGCTTAAACAGTAAATATTTAAATATTTTAGAACATAAAACTATGATAAATTTATAAAAAATTAAAATTACTAATTATTCCATAAATCCTAAATCCATGCATAAATTGGCTACTAGAAGAAAAATGGAGTTACTATAGGAATGTTGAAACTGCCTTGGTTGACTGGCACATAGTTGAAAAGCAGTTTCCCAAGTTGGCAGAATGTCAAACCAAAATCGATCGAGTTACACTACAGTGAACAGGTAGTGTAGGTTGATCATTTTGGTTCGACATTGTGCAGGGAGGTCATGCTTCAGTGAGGAACAGGTAATTAGACCATTTCCTCACTGTAGTGCGATCTCAGACTTGGTATATTTGATGTACAGGAGGTGTGGGGGGCAGAAGTAGAAGTAACATACCGTTAACTGTAGAGTTCAAAGGTACGTTAATGTGCATATCAGGAAGTGAGTGATGTCACCTCCTGCTGTGTCGAATACATCGAACCATAGTGGTCGATGTATTCAGTTTTGCTTTGTGTTTACATTTGAAATTTCGGATTAAACATTTTGAGTCTTCCTTTGTTATTGGTCGACCAAAGCTGATTCGAACTTTCAATAGTAAACCCTTATATGATTATTAAATCTGCAAACAAACTAAATGAACAATGTAAACGTGTTTCTTGTTTTATTAAAGTGTACAGTGCAAAGTGAGTAGCATACATATGACTTTTTTTATGTTTTCATTATTAAATCTAACCACATCAAAGAATTATGCTTCTCTAGTAGTAAAAAGAAGGTTACTGAAATTGAAGATATTCTAGATGTTTTCAGGAATCATTTTAATAAGATTAATCAACACAAACCAACAATGGATACACAAGATCTAATTAAAACATTTATAAAAATATACTGAAAATAGACTGTCAGAAGATCAAATAAAACAATTGACAGGCCTATATGAATATCTGAACTCAAAATTCAAATTAATAAAATAAAACTCAGTAAGGCACCTGGAAATAATGGTATAATACCTGAACTATACAAAATGATAACTAAGGATGCTTTGAGTGTTTTACTAGAGGTATTTTCGATACTTAATGGACTTACAGAGAAACCACCATCCTGGAAATGTACCCTATTATCCCCAGTTTTAAAATCTGACAAGGACTCAACACAATATTTTTCATATAAACCAATTTCATTATTAAATGTAGATTACAAAATATTCATGGCAATCTATGCCAATAGAATAAAAAAGTTTCTTCCAGTGTTTATAAACAATGATGAGACTGGGTTTATAATGAAATCAGGAGAATACTATCAATAATCGATTATGCTAATAATTCAAAAAAAGAACTAATTTTGGTTAGTATGGATATCAGTAGTGCATTTGATTCAGTTAATTAGAAGTACTTTCTATTAGTACTAGAGGAATGTAAGTTTTCAAACAATTTTTTACAATTAATCAAAGTTCTCTATGAAACCTCTTTTGCATACATTAAGGTAGGCTCATATACTTCCCAGTCAATCATGATTACTAAAGGAAATAAACATGGTTGTCCTCTGTCCCCATTGCTTTTTTCTGTAGTTATGGAACCTTTTGCAAATCATATAATATCAAATAAAAACATCTAAGGCATACTAGTAAATAATTTAATCCCCAAAATACAATTATTTGCAGATGACATTAATTGTATAACCACGGTGGTGGAGCCGTAGCGTTGTTACCTCACAGCAAGAGGTTCTTCCATTTGAGTCTCAGCTGGAGTGCGGGGAGTGCCTTCTGTGTGGAGTTTGCTTGTCCAACCTGCGGTTGGGTGGGCATTCGAAAGACATGCGTAATGGGTGTGCCTTCATTGAAGGTTGAACGTCGAGCTGGCACCTCGGCGTTCGTGAAAATCTACTGCCAATCATTAGTGGACCTGAGTTCCGCTGTGGTGACCCCTAACCGAGAAAAGCCGAAAGACAACAACATTCTATTAATTGTGACTGATTACGATTCTTCTTTTATTCTAGTATTCCAAGCAATAGAAATATTCCAGAAGAAATAGGGACTCATTTGTAATGAGAATAGGACTGCAATACTACCTGTTAATTATAATATTAATAAAATAGATATAAAATTACATAAATACATTGTGAAAGATGGTAAAATCACTAACTTAAGCATAATCTTCTGATATTAAAGATATAACCACTACTTATAATAATAACTTAAATTCCTTAAAATAAACTCTTAATAAATGGAATATTTTTTTTACTATGGAAGGGAGAGACTCCTCCTTCCTAAAATTCTATATATAATACAGCCTTTTTTCCCACTCCCGAAAAATATAAATACACTTCTTTGTTTCTTATATTTTTATGCCTTCCTAATGGGCATAGATTGGCTTTAAGGCCATCACATTACAGGTTAGACATCTGGTGGTATTGATCTTCCAGATTTAGAATTATATTCCTTATCCTAAATTGTTAAGGTAATAATTTCTTGGTTAAATTAAAATTATAATGTCAAATGGAAAGATATTAGGGGAGGTATTTGGTGTAAATCCAATAATTTAACAAAATCATGTCATACTAAAATAGCTACTAATAAATTTATTTGGTTAGTATAAGATGATTTTATAGAAAATAAAAACAAACCATTTAAGTCTTATTATATTAATATGATAATAAAACCCTTTAAATTTTCATTTTCAGCAGGCCTGAATATAAAACACAGATTTTCTTTGTATTTCCAATTGCCTATACTCAAAATAGTATTAATACATTTAATTTAACAAAAATGACTACATTTAAAGACAAAAACCTATTATACTGGTATCAATTACTAGACAATGGGAAGTTACAAAATGTTGGCCATATCATTAATAAGTTTGAGTTAAGCAAATATATGTGGTTAGAAATTCAAAATTGTAGACAGTTTGTTGAACATAAGTTTAATCTAATGCAACCAATAGTTAGACATTCTTTCACCACATTGATTGGTTTACTCATTATTCAAATGCATGAAAATATCATTGGAAATTGACTTCTGTCTAAAATATATTAGGTACTTAAGAAATCAACAGTATGTTACAGAGAAAGGTATTGGGATTATTTTAGACTTGTTAATAATGACTCCCCAAGTGAAGATGATAAAAAACTAATACTCCAATCTTCAAAACAAACTACTCCATCACAAAGGTGGAGGATATTCTCTTGGAAGTTCTTACACAGAACCTTTATCAGACCACATAAAGTTGAATTCATGTATAATAAAGACACAGGATGCTGGAGATGTAAATTAAATGTTAAGGCTGACTGCCGGCATATGTTTTATGATTGTACAAAATTTAAAACATTTTGCGAAAATATGAATTCTCTCTTACAGTTTGTTTTTAATGATAAATTTATGCTGACCAATCTCTTATTTTATTTAATACACTATTCCCACTTTTGCCACAAAAATAAAATGCCTTCTTTTATGGAGTATCTTAACATTCGAAGAAAAGTCATAACCAAGAACTGGAAGAATCAGACTACTCCTACTATGAAGGAATTTGTACACTTAGCAATTGAAGTTTGTCATCTTGAACTTATGATCAAGACAAGAACATCTAGAATCGCCTCTTAATATAATATATGGTTGAAATTCAAAGAACTGCTGGATAAACAGACTTTAATAATTAACTAACAACTACTCATCACAATGTTTGTTTAAAAAGCTTTATTTATAGTAGACACCATTGTAAATAGTTTAGTTGTTTATTATTGTTCTTTTAGATATGTATATTTGTTTTATAATATTTCTGTTAACCTATATTAATGTTTTGTTGTTAAAATTTTTACTAAAAACAATTGAGAAAAAAAGAAGTATGATCATAAATTTAATCATGGACATGCTTCTCAAAAAGTGTGGGCAGTGGAGCAAGAGAAGGGATATATAGGTCTAAAATTGTCCTTGTTAGTTCTTAGACAATTCTTAAAAACTGGTACTGTCCTTGCAAACCTCAGAAAGTACAGGATCACACTATCCAGCAGCATAATGTAGAATACAGATGATTTTAAGAGAGTCTGTGATCTTAACCAAGTTGCTTTGTATTCCAGAAGTACATTCAAGAAATTCATCCTAGATAGCAGAGCTGGAAAGGAGATTTTCTATAATCCATTTGAAAACAACAATTGGCTGTGATCGGAGACCTTGTCATAGTTCTTTGTAATGAATGGGAAGTTAGCTTTCCTGATGCATTACAAGTTAAAAAGAAAGTGTGGCAGTGAGAACCATCTTTCTTAACCCCTTATTTGTAGACTCAGGGATAATGCCAAAATAATCAGGAAAAAGTTTTAGAAGCAGATGCCTTTGAAATACTGCTAGTTCCAACTTAGAAAATTGATAGAATATGAAAAGCTTTATTAAAGTAATTTTCTGAAGATTAAAAAATGAAGGTATAATGTCTAGTAATATTTTTTGACATGATGCTCACTGTTTTGCACAAAATCATAAATATTGAAAGAGAGGAAAATTTTAAAGAAAAAACAGAGATAGTTGAGAGGCAAAATATCTAACAGCTTTTAAAGCTGTAGATCAGCTTGAACTGCAGTTGTTTTCTTCCCTCTGTTTATGTGGTAGTGCAAGGGAAGTTGCATATTTTAACTCATTCAGCACGTAAAAATCTACTGCCAATCATTAGCGGACCGGCGTTCCGCTGTGGCGACCCCTAACCGGGAAAAGCTGAAAGACACACATTCTTGAACAGAAGGAGGCTAATTAATCCCCTTCTTTATTGGTCTTATAAGACAAAAAATCTTGTTTACTGAGAGCTTTTTTACAAAATCCTGTGTTGAAAGCAGATTTCATAAGGTCAGTAATACTTGATAAATGATATGAGCAAAAATATAAAATATGAACCCTCTTTTACAGACATTGCGCTATACACAAGTCCTGCTATTAAAGGTCTGTCTGTAGATGTTGACATTATATTACAGATATAAGAAAGAAAATATATTTTATGTCAAATATTATCAGTGTTATGGTTATACAACTTGTTATATCTTTGTAAGTGTGCAAGATAGATCCAAGAGAGGATAACTGTTCACCTGTTTGAGAGCTTTCCAATTATATATGACTAGATGGGGTAGCATACTGCTGTTTTGTGATGTTATGGAATACATGCAAATTATGCATATAATAGTTTCACGACATTTCAGAATGGTGTTAATCTACAAAATCATGTGTGTTAGATGGGAAGTATCCATGACAACATTGTGTGTTTTAATATTTTGTATAAGATGGCAACATTTATTCACCAACAGGTCACACAGCTTTCATAAAATTAATGCAGTTATGAAAATATAGCTAATAGTCATAACTGCTTTTATATCTCAGAATCTCTTCACACTACCCAGTGTGTTTTAATGTGTGTTTTTTTACTGCTGCATATCACACCTAACATGAAAGTATCACACTCCATTTTTGCATTATTAGTGTAAATGTGGAAAACAGCAGTCATTGTTTATAACAATTTATAAAAACGTCAATTCTGCATATCCCATGATGACCATTTCACTATGCATGCCTAACAAATCATGTCAGCTTACAGATGCCATCTTGCTACCTTCATTTTAGGTATGCATGTATATCAAGACTTCAGAAATTAGACTTTGTAAACACTGACAATTACACTTGTTTCAGGAGTACAGGGAGGTCTCTTGTAAAGACAAGTTTACTAATGACCAGAAAAAAAAACAGCAACAACAGAAAAAACAAAACCAATAATCCAAACAAATCCTGTTGCTTAGTCCCCCACAAGAATGACTCTGTAGTCCACAAAGAACTAAAATTAAATTTATTAAACAAACAAAGGTTGAGTGCTTTCATTCTTTACAACATTGCATACTACTACATCAAAACCTGTTCCATGGATCCAGTGACTTCTATTAATAACCTCCTTATCATGTGACCCTTAATCAAAAAGATGCATATGATTCTACAAATCTACTGTTAATTCTTCTTCTTTTGGCTTTTCCGGGTTAGGGGTCGCCACAGCGGATCATCTGTCCGCTCATGATTGGCAGTGGAGTTTGTACAGTGTCGAGTTGCCAGCCCGGTGCCAAACCTTCCACAGAAGGCGCACTCACTCATGCCTAGGACCAGTTTAGAGTGTCCAATCCACCTACAGCATGTGTTTGAGATGTGGGAGAAAACCGGAGCACCTGGAGGAAACCCACGTGACCACAGGGAGGACAAGCAGACTCTGTACAGAAGACACCCCAGTCGAGGATCGAACCGGAGAACCTCTTGCTGTGAGGCAGCAACGCTAACCGCTGCACCACCATGGCCACCCCTAGCTTAAAGTACCCAAACTAATGATAAGAATCTTGTGGAGCACACTTAACGGTTGCCTGCTGACTTTTTTCGTCTACATGCTTTATGATAACCTTCAGTTCGCCTGTTCACCTTAGCATTCTTAGCCATGTCTCACTTATCCTCAAAGTACATTTAGTGAATATAATCAGAAAAGAATCCTGCAGCAAGCATGACAAACATGCTGAAGTTAACATTGAATATCAACTGATGAGCAAAATATGCAGTTTAATATGCTGTGATTAGGTATTTTCCAATGCATGTGAAAGCATACACTATATCATGACAAATGCACATCTCCAAGATTGTTTTCATTTACAAGCCCTTAGTTAGACTCCAAAGAGGTGTAATGATGAATGTTGTTAGTGCATATGCTCCACAAGTTGGGTGTGCAATGGATGAGAAAGAAAACTTTTGGAGTGAATTGGATGAAGTGGTGATGACTGTACCCAAGGGTGAGAGAGTGGTGATTGGAGCAGATTTAAACGGGCATGTTGGTGAAGGGAACAGAGGGGATGAGGAAGTGATGGGTAGGTATGGTGTTAAACAAAGGAATGCAGAAGGTCAGATGGTAGTAGATTTTGCGAAAAGGATGGACATGGCTGTGGTGAATATGTATTTTAACAAGAGGGAGGAGCATCAGGTGACATACAAGAGTGGAGGAAGATGCACACAGGTGGATTATATCTTATGTAGGAGGGCCAGTTTGAAGGAGATTGGAGACTGTAACGTGGTGACCGTAGAAAGTGTAGTTAGGCAGCATAGGATGGTGGTTTGTAGGATGATGTTGGTGATCAAGAAGAGGAGGAGGAGTGTGAGGGCAGCACCAAGGATCAAATGGTGGAAATTGAAAAAGGGTAATTGTGCGGTGGAGTTCAGGGATGAGTTAAGACAGGCACTGGGTGGCAGTGAAGAGTTACGAAATAGCTGGGTAACTACAGCAGAGCTAATAAGGTAGACGACTAGAAAGGTGCTTGATATCACATCTGGACAGAGGAAGGATGACAAGGAGACATGGTGGTGGAATGAGGAAGTACAGGAGAGTATGCAGAGAAAGAGGATGGCAAAGAAGAAGTGGGATTGTCAGAGAGATGAAGAAAGTAGACAGGAGTAAAAGGAGATGAGGTGCATGGCAAAGAGAGAGGTGGCGATGGCTAAGGATAAGGCACATGAAGAGTTGTATGAAAGGTTGGACACTAAAGAGGAAGAAAAGGACCTGTACCGATTGGCTAGTCAGAGGGACCAAGCTAGGAAAGATGTGCAGCAGGTAAAGGTGATAAAGGATAATGAGGGAAACATACTCACAAGCGAGGAGAGTGTGTTGAGGAGATGGAAAGAGCACTTTGAGGGGTTGATGAATGAAGAGAATGAGAGGGAGAGAAGGTTGCATGATGTAGGGATAGTGAAGCATGAAGTACAATGGATTAGCAAGGAGGAAGTAAGGATAGCTATGAAGAGAATGAAGAATGGAAAGGCTGTTGGCCCAGATGACATACCTGTGGAAGCATGGAGGTGTTTAGGTGAAATGGCAGTGGAGTTTTTAACCAGATTGTTTAATGAAATCTTGGAAAGTAAGAGGATGCCTGAGGAATGGAGAAAAAGTGTTTTGGCACCGATTTTTAAGAATAAGGATGATGTGCAGAGCTGTAGTAACTACAGAGGGATTAAATTGATCAGTCACAGCATGCAGTTATGGGAAAGAGTAGTGAAAGCAAGGTTAAGAAGGGACGTGATGATTAGTGATCAGCAGTATGGTTTCATGCTGGGAAAGAGCAATACAGATGTGATCTTTGCTCTGAGAGTGTTGATGAGGAAGTACAGAGAATGTCAGAAGGAGTTGCATTGTGTTTTTGTAGACTTAGAGAAAGCATATGACAGAGTGCCTAGAGAGGAGTTGTGGTATTTTATGAGGAAGTCAGGAGTGTCAGAGAAGTATGTAAGAGTGGTACAGGATATGTACGAGGGTAGTGTGACAGCGGTGAGGTCTGCGGTGGGAGTGACAGATGCGTTTAAGGTGGAGGTGGGGTTACATCAAGGATCAGCTCTGAGCCCTTTCTTATTTGCAATGGTGATGGACAGGTTGACAGACGAGATCAGACAGGAGTCCCCATGGACTATGATGTTTGCAGATGACATTGTGATCTGTAGTGAGAGTAGGAAACAGGTGGAGGAGAACCTGGAAAGACGGAGATATGCTCTGGAGAGAAGAGGAATGAAGGTCAGCAGGACTAAGACAGAATATATGTGTGTGAATGAGAGGGAGGATAGAGGAATGGTGAGGATGCAAGGAGTAGAGGTGGCGAAAGTGGATGAGTTTAAATACTTGGGGTCAATAGTTCATAGTAACGGTGAGTGTGAAAGAGAGGTGAAGAAGAGAGTACAGGCAGGATGGAGTGGATGGAGAAGAGTGTCAGGAGTGATTTGTGACAGACGAGTACCTGTAAGAGTGAAAATGAAGGTCTACAAGAGGGTAGTGAGATCAGCTATGTTATATGGGTTGGAGACAGTGGCGTTGACAAAAAGGCAGGAGTTTGAGCTGGATGTGGCAGAATTAAAGATGTTAAGATTTGCACTGAGTGTGACAAGGGTGGACAGGATTAGGAATAAGTATATTAGAGGGTCAGCCCAGGTTGAAAGGTTTGGAGACAAAGCCAGAGAGGCACGATTACATTGGTTTGGACATGTGCTGAGGAGGGATGCTAAGTATATTGGGAAAAAGATGCTAAGGATGAAGCTACCAGGTAACAGGAAATGAGGAAGGCCTAAGATAAGGTTTATGGATGTGGTGAGAGAGGACATGCAGGTGGTTGGTGTGACAGAGCAAGATGCAGAGGACAGGAAGAAATGGAAACAGGTGATCTGCTGTGGCGACCCCTAACAGGAACAGCCAAAAGAAGATGATGAGTTAGACTCCAAAGAACATATTCTATGTACACAACAGCACCAGACATCAGAGTCACCACATGTCAAAACTG